>NW_024429184.1:50724145-50964938 GCF_017639785.1 Mesocricetus auratus | reverse complement strand
TAGGCTTCAGCAGCCCAAGGAGTTGCAAGGCTAAGCACTGCACAGGAGAGGTCTGCGGTATAACGACTTTCTCCTGGGAGATAAGTCATCTTGCATGAAGGTTCTATGTCATGATCTCCTTCCCCCAGAAAAACGACATCAGACTGGTCAGGGCTCTCTCTGGGGATAAGACCCTGGAGAGGAGCTTTGTACATGTTCCGAATTTGCACATGGGGATTTGACCTCTATCTCCACTCCAAAGTTGTGGGTGTCCTATTGCTTCAAAAATAAATGAATAGGGGGAGATGTGAGGAGCCACCCTCGCTATCGCTATTGCCGTTAGAAGATGGCGCTGACATCTGCTGTCAGTTGGAGTTAACCGTTAGAAGATGGCGCTGACATCTGCTGTCAGTTGGAGTTAACCGTTAGAAGATGGCGCTGACATCTGCTGTCAGTTGGAGTTAACCGTTTAAGCTGTGCCTCTCCCGTGGCGTCATCTGGGGTGATGTGCAAACCACCAATCCCGGCTCTACACGTCTCACTCGGAGCTCCTAGGCTTATATAAGGGGCTGGGTTTCTTAGCTTGGGGTCTCCCTCTAAGAAGCTGATCATCTATCTCTCAAGATGCATTAAAGCTTTACTGCAGAAGGATCCGAGTGTTCTGCGTCGTTCTTGCTGGCGAGACGGTAGCGCGGGACACCATCTTACTAATTAGAATTCCCCTTTCCTTCTTTCCAAACAGAATGCTTGCATCCTGCCATTCCCCTCTCTACCGCTTCCTTAGCACCAGCCTAAACCTTGAAGATGGTCTCTTCTTTTTTTTTACACTTTTTATTATATATTTTAATTAGAAACAAGCTTGCTTCCCATGTCAATCTCAGCTCCCTCTCCTTCCCCTCCATACCCACTCCCTCCCCCCAGCTCCCCTAACCTCCCACCCAATCCCGACTCTATTCCCAAGGGAAGGTAATGCCCTCCATGGGGGATCTCAAGAGTTTGTCATTTTGTTCCAGGGAGGGCCCAGGCCCTCCCCAAAGTGTCCAAATTGAGAAAGCATTCCTCATTGTGGGATGGGTCCCCAAAATCCATTTGCGTGCCAGGGATAAACATTGGTCTACTCCCCCAAAAGCCCATAGATTGCCTAAGGCTCCTCACTGACACCCACATTCAGGGAGTCTGGATCAGTCCCATGCTGGCCTTTCAGCCATCAGGATGGTCTCTTCTTATTTTACTGGTTTCTGAAGTTCCTCCTTACTATATTCACATCTGAAGGTTTGCAACTTAGAAGCTTTAATGAGAGAGAACATGTGACATGAGTCTTTCTGAAGTCAATGTGATCTTTTCTAGGTCAATTTGTTTACCTATGTCATTTTTTTTAACAGCTGAATAGTACTATCATGACAATGTAGGCCACATTCTAATTATACAGCTGTCAGTTGATGAACATTTAGTTTCCTTTCATTTCCTAGATATTGGAGATAGAGCAGCAAGGAACATGGCTGATCAAGTACCTGTGGAGTAGGATGTGAAATTCTTTGGGCATATTCCAAGGAATGATATAGCTGGATCATATGGGAGTTTCATTTTTAATTTTGAGATTTTTCCACCTTTATTTCCACAGTGTCTGTAGCAGTTTTCAATCCTTACAACAGGGAATGAGGACATTAATATGGCATGCTAAGGCAGATAAAGAAAAGGTTTAGAGGCATCAACCCTATGGAGAGAATTTCAGGGACCTAAAGAATGCCCAGAATGAGAGAAAGCTCATCAAGGTTTTATACAATACCAAATAGGATTATGAAAGGATAAATGCAATTGACATCATACAGACTGAACAAGTTGTATTTAAGCATATATGCATCATATACCAAATACATGTATGCAACAACAATATACAGAGAAAGCATCCATGAATTTAAAAAGAGCAAAAAGGAATATATGGGAAGTCTGGAGACAGGAGAAGGAAGGGGAAATATTCTAATTATATTCTAATCTTAAAATATAAAAGAAGTAATAAACATACATCCTTAGAAGAAAAAATTACTTACTTGAAAAGGAAAAGGCATTTTGTTTTATAAATATTCATTGATTTTTTTCCTTTGGTATGTAGGCAATAACTTTGATGCAAAGAATACAGACACAACTTTTTTTTTAAAAAAAGCAAAATAACAATAATAACCCCTGACTGATTACAGTGAGAGTAGACTGATTAACAATAAGGTAACTATGAAGTCATGTGACAGCTACAGGGACCCTGGATATTCTTGGTCTAAGTGTTTATTATACTTGTATTCTCACTTCATGGAAGTCCACAGGGTCACTATCCTTTTCACACAGTATTATTTATATGTTCTTTTGTTTTCAATAAGCCACAAATCATACAATGAACTCAGTATATCTAGAAGGTTAATTCTGCCCATGCTTATGTTACTAGTTTTGACATTATTAGTAATAAAAGTTCTAGTGTTCATACTTTATTTCTCAGATGTGGAAATTGATAAGAAAGGGAATAAGTGTATTTCACTAGAACTATAGGCGAGTACACTTCTGTTGTTGTAACATGAAGTTTTCACTAGATAAGCATTACCTTTCATGGGTTCTCAGAATGCTTATTTAGCATCTTTACTTGCCCCAAGATAATGGATAAGAATATGTCATGAATTTTTCCATTTCCCTCATGAACTAGCATTTCATGTATGTTGCTATGATAAACACACAGCTGGGGGTACATCCATACACACACACACACACACACACACACACACACATACACACGCACACATTTGAAATTGCTGTTATGTGAAGTAATTGTCTCTAAAAAAGCGCATTCATGTTACTGTGTTATTGTTGTGTTTTTACATTACAGTGCGAGTATGCCTAATATGGAACCTGAAACATAAAATGCTTGAAAACCCCAAGCTCTTTGGTAATAAATTGATGTGCAAATTCTTTGGATGGTGGGCCATTTTATGCGTCCTAATTAATAGGCTATTCAACTAGTAAAAATCTATGTAAATATTCCAAAATCTGATGATCTCCAAAATATGAAACATACCACACGCACACACACACACACACACACACACGTGTGTGTGTGAGCACATGCACAACACACAACATAGAGCAATCAAATTGTTGCTGCTCTTAGCTGACAACATTCTTCCCAAGTTCTATGTGTTGAAATCTTGCTGCTGTGGTAGTAGTGAGAAGTAGGCCATTTAGGAGTTAATTAGATGATGAAGGCTCTGGCTGAGGCGCAGGATTATCAGTCATGGAAAGGAAGCATTGACAATTTTTACACTCAGCCCTTTTGCCTTTGAGTGCCCTGAAGGGGCCACAATCAGGAAGCAGACAAGGGATTTGTTAAACTTTTCATCCTGACTCCCCAGCTTCTAGAAACTGTGAAAAATGAACTCCCTGACTTATAAATTACTCAGAGAAGTGGGTTTTCAACAACCAAAATGGGAAAAGATATATTTGAGCTTTGTTGTTGCTGTTCTTAAGTTTTAAAAATTATTTCATTTTATGTGTGTCTTGCCTGCATGTGTGCTAGTGCACAATTTGCATTCCTGATGCCCACAGAGGCCAAAAGAAGGTACTAGATCCTTGGAACTGGAATTATAGATGATTGTGAGCTGCCATGTGTGTTCTGTGATACAAACATAGGTCCTCTAGAACAGCCAGGGCTTCTAACCACTGAGCTATTTCTCTAGCCTCTGTAGCGGTTTTTATACAAGTCCTTACCATGTAGCCCATACTAGCCTTTGAATATGTCCTGAATTTTGATGTTATAGATATTTCCTATCATACATTTTTCTCAGCTCAAAAATGTTTGCTAATGTTCAGATGTTCCCTGAAAGGAGCATATGTTAAAATATTTGTTCTCATAACTGTGCCATAGAAGATGATGCAAACAAGTGAGGCCTGTTTAGCAAGATTGGGCCACTGAGGCTCTGCTTTGGAGGGCCTTATGGATCCCAGTTCCTCTTTTCTTTCTCTCCAGATTCTCTGCCATTTGGTGAGCAATTTCTGCTACCATTGACTTTAGCCTTAAAATGTGACATCTCTATAGTTTCAAAACAATGAGTCCAAAAGATCAGGGATAGGAAATCCTAAAATTGGGAGTCAAAATATATTTTCTGTCTTTGCAACCTAGTAATTTCAGGTATTGATTTCAATGGCAGAGACTGTTTAAACAAACTATATGGTGTTTTACTAAAATGCGTCTTAGAAATGTTACTGTTGCTGTTATACACCTTCACCAACATCAACTTGAAGAGCAAAAGGTTCAATTGGCTTATAGTTTGTCAGCTCCGTTTGAGAGAAGCCATGGCAAAAAAACAAGCAGAGATGTTTGAGCAATGTTTTTTTAGCAGTTTCTTTCCCCTGGCTTGTTAAACTATATTTTATACTACTCAGGTTCATAGGCCTAGGTAAGTCAATCCACACAGTAGTGTTGGCCTTCATGTATTATTTCACAATTAAGAAAATTACTCACATACTTGCTCACACACCAGTCTAGTGAAGGAAATTCCTCAGTTGAGTCCCTTTTTTCTAGGTGTCTTTTTTAGAGTTTCTATTGATGTGAAACGACACCATGACCACAGCAACTCTTATAAAGAAAATAACATTTAATTGGGGTGGTTTACATTTCAGAGTAGTCCATTATCACTAATGTGCAACATGGTGGTGTGGAGGTAGACATGGTGCTGCAGAAGTAGCCAGATGTCCTACATCTTGGCTTTCCGGCAACAGGAAATGGTCTAAGACACTGGGCAGTATCTTGGGCACATGTGAGAAATTAAAGCTGGCCTCCATAGCAACACACTTCCTCCAAGGAGACCATACCTACACCGACAAGGCCACATCTCCTAATAGTGCCACACACTTTTGAGATAATTTTCTTTCAAACCACCATACCAAATGAATCTAGTTTGTGTCAGATTGATAGAAATTAACAAATACGATTGACTTCTTAATAACTTTACCTACAAACACATCAATAATCAAACATAATCATTCCTTTCCTGTTTATATTCAAGATTGCCTTCACCCAGTAGCTGATGGAAGCAGAAGCAGAGACCCAGAGCTAAGCACTGAGCCAAATTCCTGGAAGGGGTCAAGATCACATGTAAATATCACAATTTAAAATATATTTCAAAATTTAAAATTCCCCTAAAACTTTCAGCTCTTCAAAGGCTATGTTCTTCACAATCCAATGTCTCTTAACTATGGGATCCAATAAAATAAAAAATAAGTTACATATTTTATAATTCCAAGAAGAAAAACCCAGGTCACAATTAATACCAGATCAAAGCAAAATGCAAAGTTCACCAGTATCAATATCTTAGTGTCCCACATGTGGAGCTCACTCCCAGTCTTCTGAGTTTCAAAGGACTTCGGTAACTCTACCTCTCTGACTGTCTCATTTGCAGTACACACGCCTTGTCTCCTGCAGTCAATCCAACTCTGTTCACTCAACATCTGTTGCTCTTCTTGGCATACAACATACAGTCCTAGTGCCTCCAATGTCGTAGACTCTCTACTGCTACTAAGACTATACTTCTACCAGTGGTCCCTCCTGTCCTCTTAACTTGCCCAATCCTAACTGCCTTCTAATACTCCTTCATCCCTTTGAAACCAGTACAACCTGGGAGACTTCCAAGTTACAAAGTTCTCCTTCTAGATTCAGATATATCCTTGACCTCCACTATGTGTTGATGCTGAAAAATACAATTCCTAGAAGATTTTACCTCAATAATGATGTCTACTCTATTTTACCACAATTCACTTTCCAGCCCCAGGTAAATGGTATTGAGTATCCCAGCTAAGCAAAATTTTCACTTCAGCAATGCTGATACCTTGATAAGCCTAGCTGACATGGATTAATTTTTTCCTTTAAGATATGGTCTCACTATACTACCCTGGTTGTCCTCAAACTCCCTATTCAGACCAGGTTGGCTTTGAACTCACAGAAGTCCAATTATCACTACCTCCCAAGTAATAAGATTAAATGCATGCACCACCATGCCCAGCTAGATTCTTAATTCAAACTGTAACATAAACGAACCAGATAGTGTCTTAACCATTCTACTGATATTTCACAAGCCAGGTGTCTTTTGTCTATATTTATCTAAACATTATCTTCAGAGATCACACAATAGTTCCCTAAGCTCTAGGTACTCAATGCCTTTGCTCTCCAGAAACTTGCAAATACTTTGCCTTCTTCCCATAAAACATTCCAAGGCACACAAGTGTGTAATCAGGTCCACCAAAGTAACACAACACTTCTGACACCAATTTTTACCCTAGTTGCTTTCTGTTGCTGTGATAAATACTATGGCCACTCCCCACCCCCAAATTGTGAGAGTCTGGGTTCACTTGGCTTAAAGTTTTTAATCTACCCTTGAGAGAAATCAGACAAAAAATAAAGCAGAAAACTTGAGTGAGGTACTGACGTGACACAATGGAACTCAGCTTAACTGCATTGTTTATTGAATAATCCTCTGTATTATTCAGCTACCTATTTTGTAGCCTCTGCTTTCCTAGGTAGCATTGGCACTGACCACAGTGGGTGAGGCACCCCATATCCATAAATGATTAAGAAAACGTCCTCCAGACATTCCCAAGTGTCAGTCTGATGGAAAGAATTCTTCAGCCAAGGTCCCTTCTTCCCAGGTGACATTAGTTTGTGTCAACTTGGCAGGTACTAACAATTGCAAATATTTCTAAAACTACATATTTAATTACAGGCAAAGCATCATATCCCAAGTCTTTAGCTTCTGAATGAAGATGAAAGGCACGTGTATAGGTTTCCTTGAGTAACAAAAAATTTCAAAAGAGCTTACTAAACATATGTAGCAGCTATGCCCTTTATTTTATAAAACAGCCATCATTCTTTTTTATAAGGGCAAAGGATTCATATGGGTATTTTTAACATTTACATAAAATGGTTTAACTTTAGTTTTAAATAAATGTTTGGCTTTTAAATTCGAATTTCTTATTTTACATGTATGAGAGAAGAGAAAATTAACTTTTCCTCTTTTATTTATGACTGCAAGCACACAGAAGCCATAATCATCCAATATAACTAGAGACATTAAACTAAGGCATGAAAACATTGTAATGAGTGTAGTCAAATATAAATATTATTGTACAATGGAGAAGGCTAGTTCAAACCAGCGTAGGTGTTTATATGACAAGCTGAAAAACTGAATAGCTACAAAATTTAGGTTTCCCATTTCTCAAAATATACAGGAAAAACCAACATGCAACTAGACTGTATTTGCCTTTTCCTTGCAATGTCTAACAGAAGTACTATTTTTTTCTTCCCATTAACATTCATGTAATGATAGAAAATATTCATGTGATAGAATATTTATAGAAATAAAAGAAAGATGAATTGCAAGAGAGAAGGTATTTTAAATGTCAATCTCATCTATAAAATGTAAGTTTGTTTTGTTTTTTATCTTCTTGTTAATTTTTCTCTTTTTGTAGTTGTAGCTCTCATCCCCAAACCAGCAACTGTTTTATTTTGGCCACTACCCTGAAATGTTCTATAATTTAAAAAGAACAAACCGTTACAAGAGAGATATAACAGTATCCAATGGATTAAAAGGTAAGTGATATTGAAAAATAAAGAACTATAGAAATGGCAATAAAAATTTGGAGTGTCCACAAAACAAATTACCCAACACCGTCTGTGATACTCTTGCATGTTAATAGCATTCCCAGATTTCTATAGGACTGGAATAATGCGTAGATTTTTTCCAGTTATATGTAAAATTGTGTCCCCCATTATGGTCATTTGAGTAAATTAAGTACAACTAAAACAAATGTCAAGTCATGAAACCAGCAGATGAGCATTCAGGCCAACTTCATTATTATTTACCAGAAATGACAGCGTGATCCTGAAGTATTTTGGTATTTTCGTGTCCATAAGCTAAGTGAAGACAATGCAATAGAAATCATACATCTAGAACTTATCAAGTAGGTAAAAAATCCTCAGTACTATCACATAATCTTAGCTCCTTTGCCTCATTAAAAACTCACAAAACCCGAGGAAGTGGGTGGCATATCTTATCTACTGTATAAATAATAAAAGGCAGAGAAGAAGCAAGATTAAATAACTGTCAAGGCAAAAGTCTTTTGCCAAAACTAGTAGGTCTTAATTAAGAATCCATGTACTTGAATTAGTTATTGTCACTGGTATATTGATAATTGATGAATACTTTTAAAATGGTATGTCTTAAATAACTAATGGGTACTTTATTTTATGCTGGACACTATCTCGATTTTCATGACTTGGAAAGATGATTGGCATAGAGTAATAGCTATAAATTATTTATACATGAATACATAAGTTATTTATTAAGGAATTTTAAGGAAATATTTAACATATTAATTGCTTTAGTTTTCAATTTTATTATTAAGTTTCCAAAGAATATTCACTAAAAGCAATAGTATAGCGTTATACATGACTATTTTAATAAGACATATTTTATAATATTTTAGAATGTTACATAACTTTACATGTGAAATAAAATCCACAATTTATTGAGGTATATCTAACTCTACACAATGTATGGAATTCTATGTAACTAAAACTCTATAGAGTATATCATTAGAACACATCAGTAATTAGATGTGAAGATATTACCCTAATTTGTACAAAATAACCTTTTCTAATATGTGTGTTGAAAGTCTCATTCTGTCTCTGTCTCTCTGTCTCTGTATCTTTGCCTCTGTTTATTTATCTCAGTCTCTCCCTGTCCATCTTGTGTGTGTGTGTGTGTGCATTTTGTCTGTCTGTGTATAAAAAGCTATGCCTTTCTATAACTAAACGTTGCCTTTTCACGTAATTTTATTTTCTTTGTTTTTTTGTTGCTTGTTTGTTTTGAGACAGGCTATCTGGAACTAGCTCTGTAAACCAGGCTATCCCCAAACTCAGAGATTCACCTGTCTCTCCCTCCTGTATCCTGGGATGAAGGTGTACAATTCCACTGCCTGGCAAATTTTAAATCTTTCCCTAATAACCCAATAGAGCTTTGCTTTAGACTGCAGTTCCTGTGAAGAAGCAGATAGCTGCTACCCTTTCCTCTGCTATTAAAGCTGACAGTATCCTCTGGATGAGAGATGTACATTAACACAAGCCAAAACAACTTGATAGAAGGAATGCTATTTCTCTAGTCTCCTATCATCTGAGCTCTGACACATTTATGTGTTAATGCTATTTAATGTAACTTCAAACTAATGGTTTTTTAATTAACTAAAGCTGAAAAATTTATTATTTCTTTCTAAAATATTTATGTGTGCCCAATTTTATTGTATTAGGAAAATTAAATATTAATATGCTTTTACTTAAATAATTTCTCCTTATTTGTATTTGAATCTCACTTGTTGGTAGGAAGCTGCTTCAGCCATAAAAATCACAGTGCACAAATTCATCCATGTTTTAGTGAAAATGTATAAAACAATCCATGAGATTATGCATTTCTTCTTCTAATTTGAAAGTTTAGTTATACAGGATTATCCAGAGTAGCAGTGAGCTGACAGATAACCCACTGACATTTATTTATACTAGGCTTATATTCTAACATGTGGAAGAAGCAGGCATCATGACTTCTTGAGTCACTGTTTTCAACTCACTGGAGGCTTGACAGATTCCTATTAACCACTCATGGTGGATGCAGTCTTATTCACGGGTCTATCATCTACCAAGCAAAGAACTGAAGTTCACTTCCAACAATCTGCTTGAAGCCCAACAATATCACTAGCAATGTTTACTAATGATCATTTATTACTTCCATGAGGCCCACATAATTAAAATTGTCTGTGTCCTTGATTTGCCACTGAATGAGATAAAGAAGAGAAATCTGTTATAAAATTACACAGTCACAATTTCATTACTGTCCTCATGGGATACCATTTGTCACTTTACTGTATTTTCTTATAGGCTCCCATTTGTTAGGGATCTGATGTAGATTTTCATAAAGTATGCTTACTCACCATGGTGATAATCAACACTAACCATAATCATTGTCATTTGCTAATTTCTTGTTATACACTAGCCAATGTTCTTATGAAATTACTATTTTGTTTCATACTCTCTGCAAATATGACTGTAGGTACAGGTTTTTGCATCACAACACAGTTGGAAGATATTGAATTAATTGTTTATGGCGAAATAAGTAGAAATTTTCTGTAAAAAAGTTAGATTCAGGACTATCCATGGAGCCAGTCTCTGACTTCTGCTGAGACTCCTTATTCCAAGCCTAAGGGAAGAATTCTTGGAGAGAAAAAATATATAAATAATATATTCTAATTCTTTTCAACTTCCAAAGCTAATTTCTGTTGAAACACAGAGATAAACACCAACTCTAACAAGGAAGTAAGGAGCAGTATACAGGAGGCTAAAGGAAGAGGAAAAGGAAGGAAGAATGATGTAATTATATTATAATATACAATAAATAATGAAATACATGAAAATTATGAAAACTAGATGAATACATATTTTTAATTCATGATAACAAAATGATCAGAAGTAAGACAGAGATAAGTGTGTCCTCTGTGAAGTAATAATAAAAAAGAGCCATATTAAGATGGAAAACACACAGAGAGTTTGGATTATATATATTATTGTGTTTTCTTTGAATTTCTTGACTGTTCATGAACTAACTGTGGAGAGACATTTAAGTACGAGGACTGCTAATCTAATATATTTTTAAAAGTATTTTGACTTTGACTTTTTGGTGTAAGGATATGTTGTTTTGGAAAAACAAATCTAAGAATATTCTGTTTTGTTTACACAGAAGATTCCTTCTAGGCTAACATGGCTAGATCAATTAAGACACCTCCCAGAAAAAGTTCTCCAATGGGAACAATGACTCAGGTGACTCAACATTAAGAACAGCTTCAAGGAAACTAGCTGAGATGATGCAGTCTCATAGACTACTACAGCCAAGAAATAACAATAATTTTAAATTTTCTCAAGATCCCCATAAGACTACCAGCTCCCCCAATCAGCAGGAAGTAATATAGAAAGCTATAACCAAATTCCCAAAATATTGTTTATAAAAGTTTGTTTTCATTTAAAGGGGGTTTGTTATAATAATTTAATGTTTATAGTCATTCTCTTCTTCAATACAAAAGGGGAATATGATATAGAAATGATGGTTAAAAGGGAAGATTATTGTGATAATAAAAATGAGGTAGATTATTTAATCTACTTTAATCCAAAATACAACTGTTAATCTCAAAATACATTAGTATAGATTTTGGCTTATTGATTCAAATTTAATTTTTTATAATTAAGTACAATTCTAGTCTTGTTTAAGGTATTATGCTTATAAAGCTCATTTTAAAATGTAATGTGTAGTTAAGAAATTAATTGTCATCTATAATAGTAAAATTTATAATTATGTTAGGTTTTCTAGACATACCAATATATATTGCAGGTAGATAATCTTCAAAAACTTCAAAGACCTATAGAATATGGCATTTACAAGGTTTTAAGAACTTAGATTTTTCTCAATAGTGAGTTTTGTCTAGTCCTGGCAGCACCAGTTACTTCAAGAGGATGATCGTCATCAAAGCAGCTCCTCATGGAGTTTGCTTGCAATGTGACAAGGCTAGCCATTTGGGAAAGAACCTGCTCTTGCCTGGACTTTAGACTGTATGCTGCTAAAACTGGACATGCAGGACCCACAGAAAAGTGACTGTTGAACTTACCAAGACAAGATAGGACAGTACTTCAGGATTCCTTCTCCATGAAAGATTCTGCCAGACATTCTGCAGGACACAAAAGAAACTGATGAATTTTGCCAAAATAGACAGGACAGACCTACAAAGATACTGCTTCACTGAGAATTCTTTAAAATACCAGTCCTCTTGGCTAAATATAGATGGCCCAACATTACAGTAGAACTTTGGGTGACTGTCCAGGCAGTGAGATGTCTCTGTCAATATTAGAGTGTATATATGATCCTTCTGAGGTCTTTGATAGAGTTGAAGACAGACAGCTACAGATATGGTTTTCCTTATTTATGATAAAATATAAGGTACATATAAAACTTTAGACTCACAAAGATAGGATAGAAGATAGAATATTTTCTTTATTTTTTCAAATACATATAGACTAAATATTATAATTTTGTTTGATACCTGTCTCGTTATATGCAATTTTACAATGTTAAAGTTAAAACCTTTCTTTGTAATTAGACAGAAAGGAGGAGATGATGTGTGATGCCTTTTGTATGCTGTGAGTATGTTTTATTACCATTGGTTAACAAAGAAGCTGATTTGGACAATATCCAGCAAAATAGAGCCAAGTAGCAAATCCAAGCAAAGATGCAGGAGAAAAAGAAAGTGGAGTCAGGGGAGACACCAGCCAGCCACCGAGCAAGTAAGACATAAAGAAAATGATGTTACAAGCCGTTGGCCATGGGGCAAAGCATAAATAGGAATAGGGTTAATTTAAGTATAAGAGTTAGCTACTAACAATCTGGAGCTATTGACTGAGTATTTGTAATTCATATTCAGCCTCTGAGTTACTTATTAAGGACAGGAAATATTCGATTATAGGAAGTAGGGAAATATGTTAGATAATAATCCTCAATAACAATTTTTCTTTTATACTATACTTTTCACATGTCAACGTTTGTCATTTTCTAACTGTTGTAAAATGCACTATCAAAATGAAGAAATGCCACACACAAATTTAAAAATTCAGAAAGTGTAACAATGAGTGCAGTTTAGATGTGAATCATTTCAGTTTTGTTTTGTTAGTTTCTTGTGGTTTGGATTCCATTCTGTTTTGCTGTGCTGGGAAATCAGTTCCAGGGATCTTTGCATCTTGGACATTTATATTCTTCTCCCTTATATCATTAGAATATAATAAATCTAAGTTTTGTACTTTGCATGAGCAAAATTCATGATGATGAATATTTCAAACTCAGATAAAACTTGATTTTCGCTTCTATTTTATGAGTATTATAATGGTTTCCCAAAGTACAATTGAGATTTTCATTTCCTTGTTCTTTATTACAATTGCCACACTTTATGAAATTAAATGTACAGTTTGTTCCAAGGAAAAATAAGACTCATAAGAAAAGAGAACTTAGTCCATTAGCAGAAAATGAAAGTTGGAACAGATTTTTGCTTAATCAAGGCAAACCAAAGCTTAAAAAACTGACTATAGAAATTATGTCTGTGCATTCAACCACATCCTTCTTTTGTTTTAACCTCAAAGATCACACTTTTAGTTTCAGAAATAAGATTGAGGAATAAACGGCAGTCTCTTGAACTTCTTCCATTTGCCACAATCACAAACAGTGCCCCTTCCCCGTTCCCCATCTCATACCCATTATTAAGCCCTCCCTGCGAAGAACTGTTCTAGTGCTATCCCATCTTTAATTACTTACAGGACCAGTGTACTCCTCACTTATTTTCCTCCAACCTACAACTACTTATTCCATGTAAATTCATATCCTGGCAACCAAATAACAAAAAATCAGCACCTGTTTTGGGAACTCCCAGTTAAAAACCCAATATAAAAGTCAGAACAAAACCCTTTCAAATGCTGTAATTTTATATAAAATATTGCCAAATAATGTCATTATGAGACATCTTTATAAAGGTAATTTCTTAAGTGTTTACCAAAGAACTACATGGAAATTTTGGAGTATATTTGAAAACACAAAGTTGGACAGGAGAGAGCAAGAATCAGTAACGAAAGGCAATCCTATCAGGTTTATTATCTGTGGTTACATTTACACGTGAATCTGTGGAGATGTAATATTTTCATAGAGGTTTGTCGGGCACAATGCTGAGAGATCCTTGCCTGTTACTACAGGAGTTGTCTAATCACCCTCTTTCCCTACGTTCCAAGCTCACCACATCCACAACCTTGCAACACACACCTCTCCTCGGACCTCACTTACCTTTTTCCCCACTGCTCTCTGGAAGACACCAAAAGACTCGAAAAGGTTTTCTTTAAATTAGATTTTAGGAGGACTTTGCTGACATTATATTCCACACTCTTCATTAATACAAACTGCATGGATTAACTACAACTTTTCTCCTCACATTTACCCATTTTGCATCAAGATATGTGATGTTCTCTTCAGTACTTCTTCAGTGCCGTGGGCCTTGCTGTCTACAGTTCCCAACAATCTTTCAAACTTCCTCTTACATATGGAGTCAGTGTGTGCTTGCCGCCAGTGTGACACCAAGTTTTCTTTGTGGGTCTGCCTTCTCCATACTCTTCTTGTAATCTCATTTGCTTAAGTAGCCAGGGTTCTACAGGTTTTAATTTTCTTTGTTATTGACCTATAGAATATATTCCTCAGCTGTTTCAATGATGATTTTCTCTGCTTTCTTTATTCAAACCCTAAACTTCTGTGTGATGTACTGGATTGGGAAACATTTTAGAAATATTTTTTCTATTTTAATTCAGTAATTTTCATGAAGTTTTAATTTCTCCTTTCATGTTTTCAACTTCTAAATGATCTTCTATGTTTTAAAAAATATTATGTGTATCACAGATGCTAATCTCTAAAGCATCTCTAAAGATGCTAATGAGAAATACTTTTAGATTTATTTTTTTCAAAGTGTGTGTGTGTGTGTGTGTGTATGTGTGTGTGTGTGTGAGTGCCTTGGATTGCAGCAAATTTGATCCCCTTGGAGTTGGATTTACAGGCGGCTGTGAGACAACTCATGTGACTGATAGAACTGCATTTGGGTCCATTGGAAGAGCAGTACATGTTAGCAACCATTGAGCAATATCTCCCATGCCAGTTTTGTTTCATCTTCTTTGTATTCATCATTAATTTCTTTTCCTCTATGTATTTCTTAGTATCTTTATTTGCTCCATGGACATTCAGTTGACATTGATATTGACTGTCCTTTGAATAGTCATTCATTTAAAACTTGGTGCCCCATTCCCTATGGAGGGACATGTTGCTCAGTCTAGATACAGGGATGTGGACCTTGGTTCTTCCCCAAGTGATGTGACACAATATGATGATTCCCAGTGGGAGGCCTCACCCTCTTTGAGGAGTGGATGGGCATGGTGCGGGTTAGGTAGAAGGTGGGGAGAGTGGAAGGATAGGAAGGAAAGGAACCTGGGATTGGTATGTAAAATAAGACTGCTTTAAAAAATAATAAAGTATTTAAAAGAATTGGGCCCTACAGAAGCACTATTAGGTAGTTTAGGGTTGAGGCTGATGGGAATATGTAAGTCACAGTTATTACACTCTTAAATTTTATAATGAAACCATGGTCACCTCTTCACTCTGTGGTTTTGTTTTAGTTACACATGGTGTAATTCTGCAATCCTAGCATTTTGGGATTGAGACAGGAGATTACAGTCAGTCACATTGAAAGCCAGCGATAGGTTCATGGTAAAGCTCTTTGTCAGGAAGTAAAATCTAATTCAAATAAAAGTTTGTAGATAGATTGATACTTATTTTTTTGTTAGAGTAACAAATCTGAGGCACACATTTTTCATTTTGCAGAGCGAATAGAGAATATTACAATTCTGCAAAGGTGAATATAAATATACTTAATGTAAATGATTAAAAAGAGAACTTGAAACAAAATGAAATTTAGCATATAATATACACATTATTCCTATCCCACAAGGCAATGCTAACCTAAGCTGTGTCTTACCTGTCTTTGTGCAGAAATCCTCAACTATAAGTCCTCCATAGAATAAATACCCATTGTTCCTGTTTTGTTTAGATAGCTTTGGGAGATGTAATTTATTTATTTTTATTTTTTTAATTTTTTTCTTTCAGCCAGGCGGTGGTGGCACACGCCTTTAATCCCAGCACTCGGGAGGCAAAGGCAGGCAGATCTCTGTGAGTTCGAGGCCAGGCTGGACCGACAGCCTCCAAATCAATACAGAGAACCCCTGTCTTGTAAAAAAACAAAAAAAAATGGTTTTCTTTCATATAATGCATCCTGATCCCATTCCCAAAAAAGGAAAAAAGGGAAAAATCTCATCATGGAAGCTTCAGTGTGAAAGAGTGAATCACACAGTAAAACCCTTTATCCATACATCTTTACGTGCAAGCATTCATTGCAATAATCATTGATTTGATTCAAGCCTCTAGGTCTTTGCTACACCATCAATGCTGGTCCCTCACTGGAACTTTTCCCTAAACATCTGTTTCTATCCTCTGTTATGCGATCCTGCAACCTTGGGTATACTGGACCCTGCCCCCACTGTGCTCCAGAAGATCAATTTAAATAGTATTTCTTCTCACCCATATAACCAATTCAATTCAGTTCAATGTCTTTTCACTATGCATGTAGGATTGTTTAAGTATTATCATGGATTCAGAATGCTTTCTTTTTTTCTGTTCTTCTAAATAAGTGTTACGTGCCATGCTCATACTACTTATTTCCCTCTGTTCTCCATCTTCAGATATTGACACGGTTAACATGCTACTATCAATACTTACTACACCCTGGCCATTTCGTATCAATGTTTATTTACCTACTTCCCAAGTTTTCCATGTTGACATATGCATTAGCACTCTCATTTATTGTTGAATAACATTTTATTCTACAGTTTACTCCTGAATAACACTTCCTTGGTAAGAATATCTCATTTTATTGGTATTCTGTTAACTGCGCAAAATGAATGAAGAAAAGTTTCTTAGCACTGAGAACTGAACAAGGTTGTTTGGATCCCAGAATTCTAGCAAACAATCTCAACTATCCAAATATACAGTGCTACCAATTTCTTTAAGTTTCTAAATAATGATCCAATGGAATGAATTGGGTCATTATTCAGCCTTCAACTTATCACTTTAAGCCATGAATTTCTGGTGGTTTTCATAAACAAAAATATGGCTCTCTTGCTTCACTATTTGGCTAGTTAAGTTTTAAATTGTTGTTTCTTCTATTTCACCTTTTTACAGTATCAATCTGTCATGTAAAATGTTTGTGACCCTTTATGGTTCACAGGGGGCAGTTAGATAAAATCCTTCATTCTATATTTGGTCTTTACTTAAATTCTAAATGAGGTGCAATCTAGTACATGCAGTTCTAATGTTTATAAAATGTTACGGCATAAAACACAGATGTACACTCATTGATATTCTCTAGAATCATCCTTTCAAGTATTTCCATTTCATTGTTTCATTTCTCAAATATCTCATACACTTCTCAGTGATAAGTAAAGGCATCTTGTGCATATGACTGCATTATCGTTCATGTAAAACTAAAATTACATGGAGTAAAAGTAAATGAAAATATACAATATTTTAAAAACTCCATGAAGTATTGAGTTGTTAGCACACATTCCTTTATTTTTCACATTTAAATTAATGAGTGAATGAATATGATTCTAGGACACGAAAATTTAGTAAATAATGACAAGGAAACAAGCATGTATATTTATACTTTTAGCTTTTTAATAATATGTAAAATTGTGAATATTCATGTTTCTTTAAGAAGATGCCTAGAGATCAGGGTGCCACAAATCCATTCATACTAATATCCTTTTGTAAATACACGACTTAACCTCTAAGTTTCAATTTCACCCTCCATAGAATTTATATTGATTTGCAAATAAACTCATTGCACAGCTTCCAAAACAGGAAAATTATGCTAACTCGTGCTATCATTATTGAGGAAAGCTAGTCATTGGCTAAATGTTCTTTGTCTTAGTGCTAGATATACAACATACTTGTGCACATGTGCACTGGAATGCAAATCTTTAATTGTCTGTACCTGTCACTAAATATATGAAAATAGTGATTCCAAGATAGTTTAATTTTATGAGATTTGATTCCTGTTTATAAAATTGGGGATGGTAAAGAATACCCCATAAGACTTTGTAAAAACATAAATAAATACATTCATGTAATTTTCTTATAACAATGACAAGAGTAATAAAATAATATAAACCAACACTCAAACATAATTGTTGTGTTCATTAAAAACATTTAAGATGAGACATCCATGTTTAAAGAACACAAATTGTTTAATGACCTTAGGAAAAACTGGATGACTTTACTACTTATATGACTCAAACTGAGTACCAAAATATCTTGGTGGGCCCCTCATTCACAGTTCCTTGTATGACTCTTCTTGGGGTGACATGAACAAATGTCTATCCACTTCATACAGTTTTCAGAGATAGACCAAAGAAACAATGTCAACCAAGTCCAACTTGGTGCAGCAATGAGCTTATGAGGGACACTACCATGACAGTGGATAACTCTCAAGCAACTGTGTCATCAGAATGCTCCACACAGGCATGGAGGATGCTACAAAAGAGCTGTAACATGACTTTTCCTAGTCAGTTCATAGGTAATTCCATACAAGCCTCTCCTGTTCCCTCGCATGTTTTATTTACTGTTAGAACCACAATAAGGGACTTTCAAGCCTTGTAAGTCTCATGAGCTTCTGGAGTTTTCTAAGTTTCTTTGTAGTGTTGCAAGCATTCATCCTACGCCCAGAAGAAATGCTTCAACTGGAGCTACACATCATTCATTCAGTAATCACTAATAATTTATTTGACAATTATAAAGAGGCATTCAAAATAATCTAGGAAATTAATGGCAAACAGAATATTGCTTAGAATATTACTTAATTTACTAATTATGGCTTTATTTTATTTTAATTTTTATCTACATTTATTTCTTGGTAATTACTGCTTTAAGAAATAAATAGATTAATTCCTTATGGAAAAATAGAATATGAGGATGACGTCCAGCTAATTTTATCTTTTATACTTTTAGTTGTCCTTAGTATAATTATGTTATGTTAGAAAAGTTGCAAAATAAGCTGGAGAGTTGGCTCAGTGTTTGAGAGCACTGACTATTCTTCCAGAGGACTTTGGTTCAACTCCTAGCTCACACATGGGAGCTCACAACAGTAACTCCAGTTCTAGGAGTCAGACATCATCTTCTACGCCACATAATCCTGGCATACACATGGGACATATATATTTATGAAACACACCCACACACACACCATAAATACACCAGAGAATAATGTGATGTTAGGCATGGTGGCACACACCTTTATTCACAGCACTGGGAGGCAGAGACAAACAAATTGTTGGGAGTCTGGAACAGTTTTGTCTACATAGTCATTTCCAGTACAGTCAGGGCCATGTAGAGAAAGACCTTGCCCTCCCACCACCAAAAATAAAACAAATACATAAATAAAACAAAACAAACTCAATGAAAACTGTAAAATAATCCAGTTTATCTCCTTCAGTTTCTAAAAGTGAAAGCTAATAAGTGAGAAAAAATCTAATAAAATTTATTTTTATTTATTCTTTGAAATTTTTACGTGTTTTTTACCATATTCTTTTCCTTCCCAAGCTCATATTAAAAGAACGATTTAACATCAGCAGCTCTATCAAAGAACTGATAACAAGTGCAGTAGAGTCTCAATAAGGCAAGTATATTTTTGAAGCACATCAATGTCATTCTTCAAGAGAGACATCTGTAAAGATAGCATAATAATTGTCCATATAGAACAGATATTGGTGAGATACTACTATAAATGACTTGTAGAAAATATGTTAGTGTTCATGGACTGCATGAGGTCTAATCCTGAAGTATTCTTTTAAAATTAGCGTTTCAAAAATACAAAAGTGAATTTTAGCCCACAGATCAGATCGTGCCTCCAAATCTCCTGTGATATATCTCTATATTAGAAATTGCAGACAAATCTTCTTATAAAGAATGTCCTAACCACTGATAAAGGCCTCTCTCTTTTCTGGACAGTATCCAGTAAATCATTCAGGCAGTGGCAAGTACTCAGCATTCATTGGTGACCTCTGACACTGTACATAATAGAAATGTAAGGTTAAATAGCATGGTTTGTCACGCTTCAGTGAAGGGTCAAATACCAATAGAAATACATGGCTCAATGGCGAAGGCCCTAATATACGGTTTTAAAAGAAGTTAATGAGCAACAAGGAGGGAGTCTTTTGACTTTGTCGTTATTGAGACAAACACGACTATTTCTGGTGCAAGTGATGTTGAAATGAAGATGGAAGGATCAGTAAAGAAGTGAAGGATCATGGAGAAGGAATAAAACTAAGTTAAACATTTGACAGGGTATGAAGTGCTTGGCATGTCCAAGAAAAGAAATGAAACACTTTCTGGCATGTGTGAAGGAAGGGAGTTGGGCTGAAGAATAGATGAATTCAGACAGTTAAACCGAGACAGCTTCTTAGGGTGTCAAAAGTTATAACAGAATTGACTGACATGCAGAGGATGGGAGCACACTGAGCTGTTAAGAAAACAGGGGATATTACAAGCTATTTCCTTTACAAAGCCATCCAAGAAGATACTGTAGACAAGAAATATTTGAAGACAGAATTGATAGGCTTTCATGAATTTTGTGACATGCAGGAAAGACTCCGACTAATGTCATTATGTAGCTTTTTCTTCACTGTCATAAACTTGACTCACAATCAGTAATTCTCTGCTTGGTCAAGGTCTTACCCCTTAGAGAATGTCATGATGACTTGTATCAGCCTCTCTACATCCCAACTCTCCTAACCAATTCAATAATTCAGTCTTTAAATATGTATTCTTTATGTTTCTCTCTCATTTGCTCCTTAATTACAGAAAATAATAAAATATAGAGATCAATTGTATGCTCTTGTAAAAAGCATTCTTCCCACCAGCCTCTTCCCAGAACAGTGTTAGTCCCAAATGAACACACAGGACGCTATATTAATTATGAAACTGTTGGTCATTTGCCTGGTTTCTTATTGGCTAGCTCTGACTTAATTATTAACCTGTAACTGCTAATCTGAGTATTTTTACTTGGTCTTGTCTTACCAGAGAAAGGGTCCGGACCTCTTACTCCTCTGGTGTCCTGCATCGTGACAGACTGTGCCTCTGTTTCCCAGAATCCTCCTCGACTCCTTGTCCCACCCATCTTACTTCCCTATTGTCCAACAGTGCTTTATTTAATCAACCAATAAGACAACATGTACACAAAAGGACTTCCCCCATCACTCTCTGAATTTCCTTATACTACTCTCAACAGAAACATGACTGATTGCAGAATTGTGGGTGAATATTCACTCATTGATATGCAGTCCTTAGGAGTTAATGTTTAGGTTGACTAGATCCCTTCACACACATTCTTTAATTCAGCGCTTCTCAGCCTTCCCAGTGCTGCAAACCTTATATATAGTACCTTATATTGGTTTGAGGCCCACCAATAAAATTATTTTGTTGCTTAATAACTTTAGTTTTCTACTGTTATGAATCACAGTTTGAATATCTGATATGTGATGCCAAAAGGAGTGATGACCCACAGGTTGAGATCCACCGCTTTAATTAGTTGTGCAGCTTTCCATAGACAGGGATTCTGAAAGCGTCACCATAGAATAATCTACTGCTTAAAACACTTCCATTAAGAATGTTCTTTCTTAGCCAAAATCTTCTGGCACTTTTAAACGTCTGGCTCCTTGTCCTTATAAGACATTTAGAATACTACTTGGTGCTGGCTAATTTTATGTCAGTTTGCATAAACTAGAGCCATAGAAAAGGAAGGAACCTCGATTGAAAAACTGCCTCCATAAGATCCAGCCATAGAACATCTTTCTTTCTTTCTTTCTTTCTTTCTTTCTTTCTTTCTTTCTTTCTTTCTTTCTTCTTTCTTTCTGTATGTCTTTCTTCCTTCCTTCCTTTCTTCCTTTCTTTTACTAATGGGGTCTTGTATTTATTTGCTTGTTTATTCATCTCTCACCCAATACATCCTGACCAGTCTTCCCTCCCTCTACTTTCTCAGGTTCCCTCTACATCTCTCCTCTCTCACAGATCTGCTGCTCCTCTTTTACCCTTCAGAAAAAAAAGGCCTCCTAGAGATATCAACCAAACTTGCCATAACAAAGACACAAACCCTTATATCAAGGCTGGAAGAGGCAACTTAGGAGCAGGAAAAGGTACCAAGAGAAGGAAAGTGAATATAGAACAGCCCCTTGCCCACTGTTAGGAGTACCACAAAAACCTCAAGCTAAACAATTTTAACTTAATGCAGAGGACCCAGCACAAAACCTTTAAGGCTCCATGATTGTTGCTTCAGTCCCTGTATGCCCTGATGAACCCTGCTTAGTTGATTCTGTGGGTAATGTTCTCCTGGTGTCCTGGACCCCTTTGGATCCTACAATCTTTCCTCTCTGTCTTCTATGGGCTTCCCCAGCTCTGCCTAGTGTTTGGCTGTATATATGTGATTCTGCTCCCATTAGCTGCAGAGGAATCGTCTATGATGACAACTGGAGCAGTCACCAATCTATGACCAAAGTACTATATCATTAGAAATCACTTCACTGACATTTAAAAAATTATTACTATTTATTATTCTTATTTGGCAAGTCTTGTTTAGGTTCTCTGTCCTAAATACAGTGACCTCCACAGTTGTAAAAGATAATTGGTAAAGCAATAAATCACACATTGACCCTCACACATTGATAGTGGGAAACGTCAATACCCCACTCTCACCAACAGACAGGTCATCCAGAGAAAAACTGAACAGAAAAACACTGTAGCTAACAGATGTTAAAAATAAAATGAACCTAACAGATATCTACAGAATATTTACTCCCTGCCCCCAGGACATATCATCTCAGTACCTCACAGAACTTTCTCCAAAATTAACCACATATTCAATTCAAAGCAAGTGTCAATGGATACAAGAACACTAAAATAATACTCTGCGTCATCTGAGATCACCATGCTGAATTCCAACAACAGATACAACAGAAAGCATACAAACTCATTTTCATAAATATTGATTGATTTGGGAGGACCAGGGCCATTATAGCTGATGCCATGCCTGTGCAGGTAAGGTTCTATAAGTAAGCAGGCTGAGCAAGCCAGTTAGCAGTACTCCTCCAAGACTTCTGCATCATCTCCTGCCTCCATGCTCCAACGCTGCCTGGATTCTGACATAACCAAATGTGTTCTGTCCTTCTGCCAGAAGTGAAGCTGCAGTGTCTCCTTTTGTTCCTCAAACATATGTCATGATGTCCTGTGTTTCTGTGACAGTTATTACATGCTTCCAGTACCTTTTAGTAAAATGTTGGAACTTAACAAGTTTACAACATTGTTTTACACAGATTCCACACTATTGAG
Source organism: Mesocricetus auratus (assembly GCF_017639785.1). NCBI lineage: Eukaryota > Metazoa > Chordata > Mammalia > Rodentia > Cricetidae > Mesocricetus > Mesocricetus auratus. Next base: position 50,941,833 of record NW_024429184.1, on the reverse strand, counting down.
TTTTGGTGTACCATTAATGCTTTTCTTCTGAAATCTACCTAACATAAAGATACCTGTCCAGCTGGGATTCTGAGTCCATTAATATTTGTAATTTTCCATAATGTTTAATTAGATTTTATTATTTCTTGTGTAATTATTAAGCTAATAAGAAAAATAAAGTGGATTCTTTTGTCTAGTTAAAGCAATGAATGAGAATCTCTGCTTATTGACTTGAACTCTAAGCACACAGGTTTGGCTGGGTAACCAATATCTTAGTTAGAGTTTCTAATGCTGTAATAAAACACTATGACCAAAAAACAACTTTCAGAGGAAAGGGTGAATTTTGTTTAAAGTTCCACATTACAGACTGTTAGTATTTAGACATTTTACTGCCCTGTCTTTGGAGTTCTGACAGGATAACCCCTCCGTTGCTGCCATTAAAAGCACCACCTGTGCCTATTCACCATGTTACCTTTAAAAAGGGCCCTGCCCATCTCCCATCTCTTTCTCTCTCTCCCTCTGTTTGTCTGTGTCCCCACCTCTCTTATCTCTCCCCTACTGCTCCTGTCCCAAGATAAGGCCAGTCTACCCACTCCCCTTTCCTCTTTATACTATCCTTTTCTATTAATAAAAAACCCTCTGCTTGATCTCTGTCACATGGTGTCTTTCTCTCTCTTGAGATACTTGTTTTTATTACAACATAAACCATCAGCAAAGGAAGTTAGGAAAGGAAAGCCAGGAACTGATGCATAAGCCATGGATGAATGTTACACATTGTCTTGTTTCTGGTGGCTTGATCAGTCTGCTTTTATATCGCACCCAAGATCATCAGCCAAAGGGTGGCACCACCCACAGTGAGCTGCCCCTCCTATATCAACAGTCAATCAAAACAATCTAATGGAAGCATTTTCTCTCTTGAGGACCCCTTTCTCTAGCTTGTGTCACATATAAACAAAATTACCCATATACCTGATATCTTCAAATGTAATGTGTATGAAAACATCTATCACTAAATTAATGGTAAAGGTTAGTAATTTAACATATGTTATTTGACAAATGTGGTAGCTGCATGGTATGTACTTATTGAACTTAAAACTGTAAATGTCCATAGTAGGAAACTAAACTACCCCAAAACAAAAAAAAAAAACATATATAATTTAGTGTAATAAATATGGCTTGGAAATTGTTTTTCAATAGACAAAGACTTGTCTCATACATATAGGTATTCTCTAATTTCAATGTCCATATACTTTTTAAAGAACTCCACTTGAATTTGCCTCTTGAGACAATAACAGAAACATGACCTGGCATGACATTAAATCAAGTTTCATATTTCAAAGATCAGAATTAATTTTGTATATCATTAGTGTTTGTGTTTGAATAGCTGCTATTGAGTTTGCACTATGCCTGAGAAATAATATCATTAGCTATTAATCCTCTTATATATTTTAAATTATGGGTTTCTTTAACAAATTAGAAAATGAAAAAGAATAAATTTCACCCTGTGTTGCAATTTCATTTCACAGCATGGCAGCCCTGTTACAAATATTCTGATTTTAGCATCATCTATACTGTACTTTAAGCACTCGGATAATCTGCTCAGTATGAAGAGAAACAAGATTTCTAAGCTGAAAAATACATTTATGGATAAAGAGAATTGTTCTTAAACTTTCTTATGTTGAGATACTTTAATATAATTCCTCATGTTGTGGTGAACCCCAGCCATAAAATTAGTTTCAATGCTACTTTATAACTGTAATTTCCTAGTGTTATGAATCATAACGTAAATGTGTTTTCTGATGGTCTCAGGTGACCCCTGTGAAAGAATTGTTTGATCCTCAAAAGGATTGCAACCCCCAATGGTGTCCAGAACCCCTGGATTAATATGTAATTTTCAAAGTGATGAACAATAAAAATTATAAAGATTTTGCTTAACATTACACTATTTTGTTATTCTTATGATTTCCAAGAATAATATTTGATAACTAACACAAAATTAATATAATCAATGAAATTCAGTTAACTATCAATGGAGTGTTACTTGCTTCAGTAATAAGTCCAGAGTACTTCTCTTGTTCAAGATCAGCAGTAGATGACTGAGTAGTCTGAATGAGTTTCATTGCAGTACATTAGTGTAAAATTTGTATCGATGAGAAGGACAAGCACGAGCAGGACAAAATCAGATACCTTGAAAGTAAAAAAAAAAAAGATAAATGTTGTATTTTAAAATATGTCATTGAAATGATCAAAGAAGAAAAACTTAAAAACTATGTTTATCCTGCATAAAAATATACTGTCAACTGAGAAGCTTCTATAAGGCAAAGGACACAGTCAATAAGATAAAATGGCTACCGACAGAAGGGGAAGAGCTGTTTAATAACCCCATATCTGACAGAGGGCTGATCTCCGAAATTTACAGAGAACTCAAGAAGCAAGTCTCCAAAACACCAAAGGATCCAATTAAAAAGTGGGATACAGAACTAAATAGAGAATTCTCAATAGAGGAGCCTAAAATAGCTGAGAGGCACTCGAGAACGTGCACAACATCCCTAGCCATCAGAGAAATGCAAATCAAAATAACTCTGAGATACCATCTTACTCCTGTCAGAATGGAAAAAATAAAAAACACCAATGACAGTTTATGCTTGAGAGGATCTGAAGGAAGAGGAACACTCTTGAATCCCAGATTGATGGCTGGTAATCCAGCATAGGACTGATCAAGTCCCCCTGAATGTGGGTGCCAGTGAGGAGGTCTAAGCAATCTATGGGGTCTTGGGTAGCGGATCAGTATTTATTCCTGGCATACAAATGGACTTTGGGTGCCCATCCCACAATGAGAGATGCACTCTCACCCTGGACTCTTGAGGGAGTGTCTAGGCCCTGCCCTGGATGAAATGACAGACTATGGACACACCCATGGAAGGCCTCATCCTCCCTGAGGAAAAGAGAGGATATTGGGGAGGATTGATCGGAGGGCATGGGAGGAGAGGAGGGAAAGGGAGAGGGTCCTGGAATTGACATGTGAATCAATCTTGTTTTTAATGTAAATTTAATTTTTTTAAAAAAGGTACTGTCAAAAGTAACCAGCCAAATCATCAACCAATATTTTTGTCAGTGTTAAATTAGCATTTATATATACTATTATGAGTATAAATCTGTGAATCCACTTAATTCTTAAGGTAGAAAGAGATGGTGAATAATTACTTTTATTGATGTTTTTATTATTTTGCAGATTTAATGCATAAATATTGTATTGAAACAATATCAACCTTCCCCACTCCTTCCCCCCAGCTCCTCCCATTTGGTGTTACTTGTGTATGCCTATGTCTAGGGCTGACCACTTACAACTGGATAACCTATCATGATCTTGTCTCAGGAGAAATTGGAATTTCATTCTGTTACCAGCCATTATCTGCCAATGACTCTTCATTTAGGGGTGAGAATTTATGACATTTTTCCCATCTACATTGACAAATAAGCTGATGTCCTTATTAAGTCTTGCTTAGGAGACAATACTGTTGAGGTTATATGAATACAGTGGGAACTGTATTGATTTAAGAAAATGGAAGTAATAGATTGTACTAAAATATCTATGACTGTTCCACCCATGGATATTTTGTCAGTTTTACAGTAACAGTAACAAATTTACCTCCTGTTTAATAAGCATTATTTCCAATTTTATAGCTTTTGGCTACCTGCATGAGAAAAATTATATTACTGTACCAATGAGAATGTCTTTTGGTTATTCATTATTGTGGTTTTTAGACTTTACATCTGGGAAAGGGAAACACTATTAATTGCCCTTCCCCCATGGTTGTTTGCATAGAACCTTCAAGCACTATGAGAGGTAGTTATTAATAAAGTGACTTACAAGTTAGTTTCAGCTTTATTCCTCCAACTCTATAGTATGAAACATGTGATGTCTTCAGCATAAAGGGCTTGCTTTCAAGTTCTTCAATGTCAACAATAAGCTATATTGTTTCTGAAGTCTATTGTATGTATACCCTTACCATCAACTCAAAGGGATGCTTCCCATTCTTGCACTAGGTTTTTCTTTAAAAATCTATGACTTTGGAGAGATCAGTATCATTGTATAACCCATCTAATCTCCCTCTCCCTCCAGTCCCCCTCTCTTCAATGTATATACATGAGAGAGAGAGAGAGAGAGTGTGTGTGTGTGTGTGTGTGTGTGTGTGTGTGTGTGTGTGTGTATGTGTGGTCATGCTCTTATTTGTGTGCATTAAGTAAGCAGACAATATATTTCTGAACATTTTTTCAAATATTGGTGTTATTTATCACTATTTCCTCCCTCCCTTTCATTGTATATAATCCTTTCTACTTTCCCCTATTATCTGTGTCCTACTGTATTTTCTATGTATCCTTCTCTTTATTCTACTATTGCAGTTCCTTTCTGATTTCCAGTGCCTGGAAAATATTATATACTAAATAAGGTAACATGGACCCAGAAAGAGAAACACCACACTTTCTGTTTTGATTCCAGTCACAATGTATATAACTAACTATCATGATTTTAGTTTTACAATAGGAAGTTATATCTGAAATCCATATTCCAATTTATATTTATTTCTAATTTAAAAGAATAAGCTGTCAATGCTCCTGAAATACAATACAAATGATTCCAAACTCCAGGCAAAAATCACAGAAATGCATCCCATATTCATTTAAAGAAAATATTCAATATGTGGATTCATTAAGTAATATGCTGAAACGTAATTTCCTACCAAGTTTCCTTACCAAAAGAATGTCTATCAAGAAAATAATAATATATTTAAATTATTTAGTACTGTAATTCTGGAGGAAATTGATAATTAAATCTTAAAAATGAATTTGCTTTTTAAGAACATATATTAATTTGTACCTGATAGTATATGCTGAACACAGGTTAGGATACAAACATATTATACCTGGGAATGTCAATGACTTGATTAAGATTTTCAAGAGACAAATCATTTCCTTTAATGAGAGATGAAAATAACAAACAAAAAACTACCAATCCAATGCACTTACTTACATAGAGCAACATATATAAGAGTTGATGCAAAACAATAGCTTTTTTTCCTCATGGAAAATAAAAGATTATTCTGAGATAAATATGAGTGACCATGACCCAGGAACATGGAGTTAAGATGTTCCAAATTCATTATAGCATATAAATAGTTGCAATGAATATGTGTGGTCACAAGAAAAGAGGTTACAAATTAATGAAATTGCTATCAAATTGTCAGGTTATATTGAAGCAGGTAACATTCTGTGTGGTAGTTTAAAGGTAATTGGCCCCCTTAATCTCATAGGGAATGGCATTGTTAGGAGGTGTTACTTTGTTGGAGTAGGTAGGGTCTTGATGGAGGAAGTGTGTCACTTTGGTGGTAGTTTTGTGGTCTCCTATATGCTCATGCCATGCTCCGTATCTCAGGTGTCTTCCTGTAACTTTCTGATCAAGATGTAGCCAGCACTATGTTTGCTTGCAGGCTGCCATGTGCTGCCATGATGATGATGAAGTAAACCTCTGAAATTTTAAGCCACATTAATTAAATATTTTTCCTTTGTAAGGGTTGCCATGGCCATGATGTCTTTCACAGCAATAGAAACCCTACCTAAAACACTGTGCTATAGTTTTCAGATAGTAGCTGATGATATTAGCTCTTGAATGGAAACTAGTGGCCTGCCAAGAATGAATACATTTCAAATTTTTATATTGTGTTCTACAGATATCAAGATACAGAGGTGAATGATAAAAGGCTATAGTAATCCTGAGATAGTTTGAATGTAACTGGACCCTAAAAGCTCACAGGGATTGGCACTAGTAAGACATGTGGCTTTGTTTGAGTAGGTGTGTTGAAAGAAGTGTGGCATGGTGGGGGTGAGCTTTGAGATCTCCTTTTCTTAAGCTTTACTCAGTGTGACACTCAAACCACTTTCTGTTGCTTATGACTCAACATGTACGACTCTCCAACACTTCTCCAGCACCACGTCTGTCTGTACATCACCTTGTTGAACCATGATGATAATGGAATAGCCTCTGAAAATTGAAACCACCCAAATTAAATGCTTTACTTTAGAAGTATCGCCACAGTCATGCTGTCTCTTCACAGTGATAGAAACCATAACTAAGACATACACTGGTAGCCAGACATAAATTTTAGTTTGGATTGGTAATATTTACGTCCAAGTATGAGGGCACGCATATGTGGGTTTTCAGGTTTATGCCAGATCATGTGTGTATTAAGATTCACATGTCTGTGGGTGTACATGTCGAGGTCAGAGGGCATACTTAGGTACTGATCCCCAGCATGGCCGTCCCTTTGTTTTGGAGACAGAACCTCTCACTCTGTTCTGGAATTCCATGATTCAGCTAGGTTTTCTGATCAGTGAATCCAAAGAATCTTCTATCTCTAACTCCTTCAAAAATATGGGCGGGGGGAAACTGGGGTTTGCAAATACTTATGAATATTCCATGAAGTCTTAATTTCCAAGTGTGTTTGGAATGTAATTTGAATTATGCCTTTGTAATAAGGGATTCAGCCTATTCTATAACAATTTAATGATCCACAACGATAGATGTTCTGATCAGTCAAGCGATCTTCATTAACACAGGCATGATTTCTTAAGAAAACCTAGTTCACAAAATCTGAAAAACAAAAATAAGACTGGCTAACTTTGCTCAGAGTCTAGAATGGCTGACCATAGAAGGGAATGTGAATACCACTTTTTGAAAAGAAAGAAGGCAAACAATGAAAGAAGTAACATGGCAGTAATAGGAAAGGACAATGTTGGGAGCTTGGTTAAGAAGGCAGAAAGCATGGCAAATGTTAACGCACTAAAGCTGGGGATAAAACTCCATGATTGCATAAATGCCTAAGCTTGTCGGGTCTGGATTCTGTCTTCAGTGTGGGAGCGAAAAACTAGTATATCTTATTTTCAGTACAAATGATGTCATGCACACAAACATGCACATATCCACTGGGGGATTGAATTGAAATTCAGATTCATATTATGTGAGACTCAGGTTGCGTCCAAAGCTGCATTCCACAACAACTTTCAGGATTTTGGGGGCTTGAGAAACAGAAGAGTTTATATTTCAAAAGTTGGGTTATAGCCGGGCGTTGGTGGCACACACCTTTAATCCCAACACTCAGAATTCAGAAGCAGGTGGATCTCTGTGAGTTCAAGACCAGCCTGGTCTACAAGAGCTAGTTCAAGGACAGCCTCCAAAGCCACAGAGAAACCCTGTCTCGAAACAACAACAACAAAGAAGAAAAGTTGGGTTATGCAATATATTTTCTACATCTTGCACTTTTATTCCATTAAGTCATTCCCAAACATTCACATAAAGATTCACTGAATGATGGTGACCAACACCTTTAATTCCAACACTTGGGAGGCAGAGGTAGCTGGATCTCTGTGAGTTCTAGGCCAGCCTGGACTATAGAGTGAGTCACAGGACAGGCTCCAAAGCTACACAGAGAAACTTTGTTTTGAAAACAACAACAATAAATATTTGTTACTCTATAACAACAACCTATTTTTCACATAACATAAGTTCATAGGAAAGTAAATGTGTATGCATCGCTGATTTCTCCATTGTTTAATTTTTAAAATTACCGTTGTGTATGCTGTTACATAGTTGGTTATTTTAACTTTTTTGATAGATTATTCTTCATTTTGTTTTGGGTTCTATGAATCCTAGAATGTAAGACTTACATAACTTTTGACAATTATCTTCATACAAGTTACTAAGAAATGAAATACATAATTCTCTCCCTGCTTATTAGTTGTTATGGCTACTATACATAATGTATGCTAATATATATTATGATATATAGCCCATGTTTTTCTGTTAACAGTAACATCTGTTTGTGCCCTTCCTTGTACTGATAGGCATGATTACTCTATTCTGTGTAAGGAATCTTATCTTCAATCTAAATTAAAACTGTTGTTTACATTATAAGTAAATGGCTGAGAGGCACTTGAGAATGTGCTCAACATCCTTAGCCATCCGGGAGATGCAAATCAAAACAACTCTGAAATACCATTTTACTTGTACAGCCTCTTTGGAAATCACTCTGGAGATTCCTCAGAAAAATGGAAATAAATCTACCACAAGACCCAGCAATTCCACTCTTAGGCATACATCCAAAAGATTCACATCATACAACAAGGACATCTGTTCCACTATGTTCATAGCAACATTATTTGTAATAGCCAGAACTTGGAAGGGACCTAGATGCCCTTCAACCGATGATTGGATAGAGAAAATGTGGTACATTTACACAATGGAGTACTATTCAGCAGAAAAACAAAACAATGGAACCCTGAAATTTGCAGGCAAATGGATGGCACTAGAAGAAACCATCCTGAGCGAGGTAACCCAGTCACAAAAAGAGAAACATGACATGTATTCTCTCATATATGGATTTTAGACATAGATCTGAGAAGTGCGAGCCTACAATCCCATGGCAAGAGAGTATGGGAAATAGAACCTTCATTCAATGGCTGATGGAAACAGAGGCAGACTCCCACAGCTAAACATTGAGCTGAACTCAAGGAATCCAGTGACATAGAGGGAGGACTGATGAGCAAAGGGGTTAAGACTGGGCTGGTTTAAGCCCCAGAAACAGCTGACCTGACAAGGGCTAGCTCTTGAATCCCAGACTGATGCCTGGGAATCCAGCATGGGACTGATCAAGACCTCCTGAATGTAGGTGTCAGTGAAGAGGCTTAGGTAATCTATTGTGCCTTGGGTAGTAGATCAGTATTAATCCCATGTATGCAAATTGACTTTGGGCTCCCATCTAACAATGAGAGATGCACTCTCACCCTGTACTCTTGGGGAAGAGTCTAGGCCCTTTCCTGGATGAAATGGCAGACTACAGACACCCCCATGGAGGGCTTCACCCTCCCTGAGGAAATGAGGGGATATTGGGGGCTTGGTGGGATGGCACGGGAGGAGGGGAGGGAAACAGAGAGGGACCTGGAATTGACATGTGAAGCAACCTTGTTTCTAATTTAAATTTAGAAATAAAAATAAATTTAAAAGCAAAAAAAATAATTTGAATAGTTTTTCTTTCTTTTTTTTCTGTTCTGTTTCATTTCTAATTTTGTTACATTGACTTCCTGCCATGTACACACTGGTCTTGAACTTCTAAGGGCTAGAATTCCTGTAGTCTATATTATGCTGAAACAGAAAAATGATTTAAAAGAGGATTTGTTACCTTTCAGTTCATGTTGGTGGCTGTTGGAACTATACCACACCAATAGAATGAATCAGGTACATACATTTTCAACTGAAATATCATGTTAGTTGCTATACTTATTGAATTGTAAGTTAATATAAATATAGCAATTTAATAGTCACAAAATTCAATTGTGAAAAAGCATCCTTCCATTTCTGATAATTTTGCTGGTGGGTTCATCTTTCTACTGATTTCGCCCACGATTGCTCTGACATAATCCATCTTCATTTCGTTAACTAGTAAGTCAGGATCATACCACTCATTGCTTAATTTACACTTGTATTTCTTAGTTACCTAACGTTCTGGTGATACAAGTGAGGAGCTTGTGATGTACTAGTGAGGCCCCATCCAGCTCTGATAACCTCACAAGATCACAAGACTGCACCTGGTTTTAGGATATGATAGCCTCAAGTGTATGGAGGTCACTTAATCATGTTGGGTAACCTCCTGAGAGTACTCCCATTCACACCCTGTCACTCTAGTTGGTCTCTTAAAAACATTAAAGTGTAAGGCAGTTTTCTGCATCCATATAGGAAGATCAAGGAATACTGTTTACTCTCTGGTCTCAGTCTCTGTCACCTCTTTAACTGTGGTTATAGCTTCAGGAAGGAGTCATGGCCTCTCTAAATACCATTCTCACCTCTGCAATCACTGACACTCCATCCCATCTTTGGTAATATATGGTCCCAAACATTACTTGGGCTTCTGAGCTCTCAGCTCTATTTCTTTTGAAGTTTTTCCCTGAGGGAAAAACAGCCATAATTTCTTTGTGTGGAATAAAAATGGCATTTCATATTATTTTTATTTTTCTCAACTTTATTCTTTACAAATTGAATTTATTCCACATTTTAGGCACTGAATCTCATTCTAACTCTTAAGTTCCAGATTTTATGAATAAAATTGCTGTGTATTGGAAGCCTATTGTCTCATTTATGAATTTTAAAATTAAAAAATTTCTCCAGGTTTTTGTTCTGAATTTTTTCATTCCTTTTTGAATGAAGGGTGGATGGAAATTTATTGCAACTGTCAGATTCATGGGGGAAAAGTACAGCACACAGTGACACTTGGGAGAAAAGAATTTTCTGTTAATGGTTAAAATAGAATTGCTCCATTTTAAAATAATTCAACATGAAATTATTCCCAGATTAGACAGTAGATTTTAAATGCATGTAAGAAAATAATATTAATAATATACAAAAAACAAGATTGATGGTAGCTAGCTATATAGGTACACAAAGAGATACACACATAGATACATAGATACACAGATATATAGATATAAAGATACATAGATGATAGATTGATAGATTGACAGATGGGTATATAGATAGATAAATACACACATATATATACATATATATGTACATACATGGTATGCTAGGTAGATAATTGAGAGACTACCTGATAAAATACAAACATTTGTTTATTCTATATTAATATTTTACAATATCAATTGTAAAAAGGTGTGTTAAAAAATTACAAAAGGAGATCAAGGGGATACAAATTGGCTGAGAAGAGGTCAAACTTTCACTATTTGCTGATGGTATGATAGTTTACATAAGTGATCCTAAAAACTATACCAGTGATCTCCTAAAGCTGATAAATAACTTCAACAAATCGGCATGATACAATTCAGACTCACATGTTGCCAAAGATGAAACTGAACTGACATCACTAAAGATGACCCTGAACAAATGATCCTCCTATCTCTTCCTGGGTCTGCAGGTGTGCACAAGAATATCCAGTTCTATGTGGACTGGGGATTGAAGCCAGTGCTTTGGGTGTGCCAAGCAAGCTCTCTACCAACAGAGCCACATCCCTAGCCCCTGTTGCTAGGGCTGTCTGGCTTATTCTCTTTCACAAATGAGCAACTGAAGCACAAAGAGGTTGAAACAGTCTACAGGACTGGAGGTTTTAAGTGGAGAAGTGGTTGGAGAGTGGGATCATTCCCTGGTTCACAGGGAGTTGCAGAGAAGATGGAGACCACAGCAGGCTGCCCCAGAGTCACACTTTGAGCACTGATTTAGTTTCAAGAAAACAGTATTATTTGTCCAATTAAATTAATGTTGTTAATTTGAAAAAAAAAAAGAGTTCATATGGTTCTGAACCTTACATTGTCCTTTTGTTTTCCTTGATTAATTACAAAGGATTTTGTGGATTTTTAACCCCACAGCCATACCATATTTCACTTTTGAGATTTAGGGGTTTTTTTGTTTTTATGGATTTTTTTGTTTTTTAATTTAAAAAAAAACAAGCTTATGTTACATTCCAATCCCAGTTCCCTCTCCCTCCTGTCCTCCGACTCCTCCATCTTCTCCCCACCCCATCCCCATCCACTCCTCAGAGAAAATGAGGGCTCCCATGGGGAAATATTCACTGAAAGTCCAGCTAAAAAAGATGCCTTCCTATAGAACATTCCTTCTGGTTGATCAAAACAATACATTAAATAACTTAGTGAGAAATTATTGCCAGATGTAAACAAATAAAATTTAATGTGTATTATAAAATATACTTGGTAGATGGTAGGTAGGTAATTAGCTAGGTAGAGAGATGACAAATAGTTCTGTAGATGACACATAGACAGTATGACGGATGATGGATCTCTTCTTCTTTTCTGCTTTGCATACTAATTTGGGTTTATTCCCTCACTGCAGAGTCAGGCCCTTATGGACAAGTATAGAAACATTTCTCCATTTACCTAAGCGATAAGGGAGCATATTTATTTTTGCCTAGGCAGAAGGGTTGTCTTCTTAACACAGAGTTCATAGCTTATAGCAAATGCTGTGAAGCTGAAACCCAAAAGGACTCAGAAAACACACTTTTGCCTTTGCTTTGTGGAGAAATTGATTCCAAAGCCTGCAAGAATTCAGCAGTGTACAGAACTGAGGTGTCATGGAAAGCATTTCCTTTTAGGAGACTAACATTTGGTCAGAAGTGCATGACAACACTGACAGCTGCTTTTATGGAGTGTGGATTGAAATAACACATAACAAAACCAGCCTCTCACATTCAGACAAAGTTCGTCTCTAAAGTATGATCCAGGAGCCTTCTTTTCACATCCATTGTACTTTCTATTATAATTTTATGTATCTAAACTGTCTGGGCTGGATTAAATACGTGTTGGTAACCCAACCCTTGAAGAACACATCACAAGTTATTCAGAAACACTAGCTGAAGTAATCAGGGTAGTACTTCAGTGCCACATGGCAGAACAACTTGCTGTTCAGTATGAATGGAGGAGGAGGCCAAGGAAGCAGTGGATGTCAGTGGTAGAAAACAAAGTATTCTGATATCTTATGCTTTCGGAAATAAGTATTCATTCTATGTTATGACAAGGAACCTTCACAATTCTTACTCTTTGTAGAAAATTATACTAGTTATTAAATCAAGGATCCTGGGAAAGACGTCATAAAGTGACTTAGAGTTTCAGTGTGATAGGCTTGTTTTGTGATGTGCTATTTAGACCTCACTCATCCTAAAGAAACTGGCAATGTAGCTGCCATGCCTTTCTGATCAAATTCGAATCTCCTAAGATGAAATGTTTTCCATGGCACCTCAGTTCTTTGCACCGCTGAATTCTTGCAGGCTTTGGAATTAATTTCACCAAAAAGCAAAACAGAGTTTAGATGACACAGGAGTTAATATATTCCTAAAGTATGCTTCTTATTCTCAATCTTTTACATTTTTATGTACATTAGAAACAACCTTGCTTCTAATGTCAATCCCAGCTCCCCCCTCCTCCCTTGCCCCCCACCAACCCCTCATCCTCCACCTGATCCCCACTCTGTTCCACAGGGAGCATGAGGCCCTCCATGGGAGATCTCCAGAGTCTGCCATATCATCGGGGCAGGACCTAGGTCCTCCTCCCCCATGTGTCCAGGCTGAGATAAGCATCCCGCCACGTGGAAAGGGCTCCCAAAGTCCATTCCTATGCCATGGACAAATACTGATCTACTACCCAAGGCCCTATAAATTTCTCAGTCCTCCGCAGAAACAGAAGCTTAACTGCCAAACTCTTTTTACCCGAGCCACAAGAAGACACAACTAAGAAAGAGAACTCATGAATATTGATGCGAAAATACCAAAAAATTACTGGCAAATCAAATCCAAGAACATATCAGAAAAATCATCCACCATGATCAAGCAGGTTTCATCCCAAGGATGCAGAGATTATTCAACATATGAAAATATGTCAATGTAATCCACCATATAAACAAACTGCAAAAGAAAAACCACATGATAATCTCACTAGATGCTGAAAAAGCCTTTGAAAAAAATACAAAACTCCTTCATGATAAAGGTCCTGGAAAGACCATGGATAAAAGGAACATACCTTTACATAATAAAAGCAATATACAGTAAACCAACAGCCAACATCAACCTCTAAAATCAGGAATAAGACAAGGCTGTTCATTCTCCATGTCTTTTCAATATTGCACTTGAAGTTCTAGCTAGAGCATTAAATCTTTTACACGTTTAAAAGTAAGCCATTGGTCCCTCTGAAAACCTTTAAAGACAAAATATTGAAAGAATCAGTGGTTATAGTTTCATTGAAATTTTTAGAGCATTGCGTGAATGTACATGTGCATAAGTATATTGCCTGAATAGTTCCAGTTTGTGGTGGTGGTGTTGTGTAAGTAACTATTTTGCTGTGTTCCTCACATGTTTGAGCAGGAATGACAGCTATGCTTGTGTCTCAGTGAGAAGCAGTAAGTGAGTTTGTGTCCCAGGCTTCTTCTATTTGAGAGAATCAGAATGTCCAATAGTACTTTGTCATATTTAGCTCATATTGGTTTAAAAGAAATTGATGCTTTCTTAAGGGCTCTGACTGAAAATAGCTCACAAATCTCCTCATTCATTTGACTAAAAAGATAGAGCTACATTGCTTGACTCACTGGAAAAGCCTCACCTAAACATTCGCTCATAATCTTATCTTAGCATTGGTGCAGGCATGGCACATCTCTTCTCCAGAGTCATCTAGAGCCTCAGCAAGTTCCTGAAACCTCTCTGCCTCTTGAAGTAGGAAAACTATTTTCTATTGTTATTTCTTTCTCCTTTATTTAACTTTTAAAACCCTTTAATTTTATATGTATGCATGTGTGTCTGTGTGAGTTATACGTACCAGAAATGCCAGAGATGTTGTTGAATCCAATATAATTTGAGTTACTGGTGGATGTGAGCAGCTGCCCGGCAAAACACAATATATTTTAACCTGGAAACTTACCAACATAATAACCTGTATGTGCTTAAAATTTGTTGGTTATACAGATAAAAGTGTGAGAATCTATAATTAGAAACTGGTTTGTATTTTAGAATTTTATTTCATTTGACTTCTAAACAAGTGAACTGTCTACTAATTTAAATATGTAATGGATATCTCAACTGTGGTAGTTTGAATAAAAAGGGACTCCACAGGTTTATATATTTGAATATTTGGTTTCTAGTTGGTGAACCTGAAATAATTGGGCAATGTGACTTGGTAGAACGATATGTCACCTAGAGAGGGCTTTGATATTTCAAAAGCTCTTGCCATTCCATACTGGCTCTCTCTGCCTGGTGGTTGTTGTCTCAGCATGTAAGCACTCAGCTACTGCTCTAATCCCTTGCCTGTCTGTCTGCTGCCATGCTCCCAAGCAGAATGGCCATGGAATCTGAATCTGTAATCCCAATAACTTGTTCTTCTATAAGTCGCCTTAGTCCTGGTGTCTTATCACAGCAGTAGAACAGTAACTCTTACATAGTGATTTGGTCACGTCCAAACAGATGTGGTGGTCTACACTTAAAATTGATCCCTTTATTATCTTACCCAATTAAATGAATATCACCCCAAAGCAATGTTATTGAACTATTTAATTTTTGTATTCCACACATAATTCAAACTGATGTCTCCTAAAGACCATCTGAAAAAGAGACTTTAAACCTTGTGTACCCTGTCTGTTTATCATAAACGTATCTAGTCTCACCTAGATTATTTTCACTGACAACTCAGTCTCACTTTGGCGATGTCTAATCAGAGTATAAACCCTTAAAAGAGGTTAGAATTTAATTAAATTGAAGATCCTTTGGAGTCTGTGGTTTTCACCTGCATAGCCAACAACTAATTAACACTGAAATACAACTCCATACATGATCTGTTCCCAATTATCCTAGGGTCAAATTTTGTAATTTACTGCCCTTTCTCTTGGTTTTATAAACCCCTTTACTCCATGATCAGGTCTTAAAAGATATGCGAAAATATGTTCTTCTGGTTCCTTGTAGTATCAAGATTCACCTAGTAATATAACTTTAGTAGGATGAATATGAATTTGACGTTTGAATAGCTCTAAGTATTTCAGTCAATTATCATAATGCTTTTGGCAATAAATTCACCTCAAACCCAGTAATTGGTTGAAATATTTTGTTCCCGAACATTTGACAGGCTAGTTTATGTCAACTTGACACAAAGTAGAGAAAATCTATCCTGAGAAAATACACCCTCTATATTAGTTTTGTAGTCAATGACTTACATAGGCGAGCTCAGCTCACTGTGGACAGTACCACTCCTCGGCAAGTGGTTCTTGGTGCCCTAGAAAAACCATGAAAAATAAGCTAGTAAGCAACAGTCCTCCTTGGTCCCTAGATCATTCCCTGCTTCATGTTTATGCCCTAACTTTTTTGAATGATGGACTACAAGTAGTTAAGTGAAATAAACCCCTTTATTCCCTAATTGTTTTTGGTTGTGGTATTTTATTATAGAAATAAAATAATAATCAAGGCAGAAGTTGGTACCAAGTCATGGGCTATTGTTGTGACAGAACTGACCGTGTTTTAGGGGAGAATTGTGGAACAACTTTGAGCTCAAAAGACCTTTGAGCATTCATAATGTAATAAGCTGTTGTGGCAACTAAGAAAATAATTCTGAGAGAAGTGCAGATGGTGGAGGCCTGGCTTTTACTGTTCCAGAGGGAGTTTGAAAATCTTGCAAAGACGCTATTGAGGCCATTTGGTATTTTATATTAAGAACTACTAAAGTGAAATCTTTACTTTGACGGGACCATTGACTCTTGTCATCTGGGGCTGAAGAATCAAATGTGATTAGGAAGAGGCCAGCATCACTGAAGCAAAATTTTCTGAGATGTGTTTCTTTAGGGTCAGTTCAGAGAAAGGCCCAAGGTTGAAGCTCATGCTGGCAGAAGAACTAAATAGATTAAGAGTCACTGAGGAAAGTCTCTTCCCAACCCTTAACCTTGAGGTAGTGTCTGTCTTTAAAATTGAGGTGTGTTTCTTGCATGCAGCAGAAGGATGGATTCTGTCTTCCTAACCATTCTGTTAGCCTGTGTCTTTTTATAGGTGAGTTGAAACCATTGATATTCAGGGATATTAATTTCCACTGATTTTTTTGATTCTTGTTTGCTTCGGATCCATTTTTGGTGGTGGTTTTATGTGTGAGTTTTTCTCCTATTTCTGATTTTTGATTAAGTTAGATTATCTATTGCCCATGTTATTTTGAGTATAGTTAACTTCCTTGGGTTGGAGTTTTCCTTCTTGAACTTTCTGTAGAGCTGGATTTGTGGATACATATTGCATAAATCTGGTTTTGTCATGGAATATCTTGTTTCCTCCATCAATAGTTATTGAGAGTTTTGCTGTGAATAGTAGTCTGGGGTGGAATATGTGATCTCTTAATGTTTGTAGAACATCTATCCAGGACCTTCTGGCTTTCATAGTTTCCGTGGAGAAGTCGGGTATAATTCCAGTAGGTTTGCCTTCGTGTGTTACTTGGCCTTTTTGCTTTGCTGCTTTTAATATTCGTTCTTTATTCTTTATGTTTGGTGTTTTGATTATTATGTGGTGAGGGGACTTTTTTGGGGGGGCCAGTCTATTTGGTGCTTAGTAAGCTTCTTGTAGTTTCATAGGTATCTCCTTCTTCAGGTTGGGAAATTTTTCTTCCATGATTTTGTTGAATATGTTTTCTATACCATTGAGCTGGGCTTCTTCACCTTCTTCTATACCTATTATTCTTAGATTTGGTCTTTTCATGGTGTCCAATATTTCCTGGATATTTTGTGTTAAGCATTTGTTGGATTTAAGACTTTCTTTTCTCGATGAGTCTATTTCCTCTAGTTTATCTTCAGTGCATGAGATTCTGTCTTCCATCTCTTGTGTTCTGTTAGTTATGCTTGCATCTGTAGTTCCTGATTGTTTTTTCTGCCTTTCGATTTCCAGCATTACCTCAGTATGTATTTTTCTTATTGTCTCCACTTCGGTTTTCAGGTCTTGAACAGTTTGAATTGTTTCCTTCATCTGTTTGCTTGTTTCTTCTTGGCTTTCCTTAAGAGATTTGTTGACTGTCATTAAGGCTACCTCAAATGCCCTCCCATGATGATGAGAAAGATGACTGCCTTATATGCTATCCTAAAACTCTCATTCAGTGGCTGATGGAGACAGAGGCAGACACCCACAACTGTGAACAGAATTGAACTCCTGGAACCCACTTGCAAAGAGGAGTGATGACCAAGGGAATTGGGTTCGGGCTGGTGAGGCCCATAGGGGCAGCTGACCTAAACAAGGGGAATCACATGGACCCCAGACTGAAGATTGGGGGTCCAGCATGGGACTGATCCAGACATCCTTTCAACAAACCTGGGTGACAGAGAGGATGTCTTGGTAATCTGTGGGACCTTGGAGACTGGAGCAGTATTTATTCCTGGCATACAGAGGGACTCTGGGAACCCATGCTACATGGAGGGATACTCTCAGCCTGGACACACGGGGAAGAACCTGGGCGATTCCCCGGATGATGTGAGGTACTCTGTAAATTCCTCATGGAGGCCCTTGCCCTCCCTGGGGAGTGGAGGGGGGATGGAGTAGATGTGGGTGGTTGGGAGGATTGGGGATTGGGGGAGAAGGGGAGGGAGAGGGAACTGAAAGTGACATGCATAAAAAATTAAATAAAAAATTTGGAAAAAAAGAGTCACTGAGGTGTTACTGGCTTTGAGTGTGTGAAGGAGTCATGGAGAGGAGCTGAAACAAGGCACTGTGTGTCACCAACGGAGCCCCTGGAAACAAACCAAAGGAGATCATTAGAGAAGGTATCACCTCAGTTGCAGTTAAAGTCCCAGTATTAAAAGAGCCATGGAGAGAAGATGAGGCTTGGCACCATGTGGTAGGTTCAGAGGACCTAAATAAATTGTAAGAAAAGCTATTGGTAATGATTCAGCACTGTTGCTGGGACCCCAAGATTTTTAAGATTCCAGTACCATGGGATGACTGCCAAGGACAGTAGCAGCTGTGGAGTGAAACTGGCCTGAGCCTAGGAGAAAAGTTGTATGTGGGTGGATGGCTGGGCAGAGACATAGAACTATTTGCCTAGGCATTTGAAGCCCTGAGGATGTTAAGTGGCTTCCAAGCATCAATCATTGAACTGCTTATACTGATAAATTTTGGTTTAGCTTTTGTTTGACTGTGCCCTGTTCTTCACTCTTGCAGGAAGAAAGTATTTAACTTTTTATTAGTAGTATTTTGCAGGAGTCATTAGATAAAAGACTTTGGAATTTTAGACAGACTTCAGAGTTTCCAGAGATTTTAGAACTTGAGATACTATGGTGACTTTAGAGTCTTTGAATATTTTAAAAAGGAATGAACTTTGAATGTTTTAAATACACTGAATTTTAAAATGGTTGAATTTTTAAAAATTGTGACTTTGGTTTGCTGGAATATTTTGTATTGTCATATTAATGTTAATATCAGATCTTGGAGATGAACAAAATAACTTACGATGAATAATGATGTATTTGTGTATTAAGTTGACAAGGAATAAGTGGTGATGCAGATAGATTTATGCCAACCTGTCACAAGATAGGGCTATTTTAAAAGAGGTGATCTCAACTGAGAAATGTTACTCAGGGCAAGGCTGAACTTTATTTTCCTGATTGAGGACTGGCATAGGAGGGCCGAGATTGCTGTGTTTTGAGTGTGTTCTAACACCTTTCTGTCTAAACAAATGACAAATACATTTAAAATCATAAGTAATAATAAATTTGGAATCTCCACCTCTGTATTTTCCATTTTACATACCTTAAACCTTTCTACATTCTCTAAAAACCTATCCCTCTGAGTGTAACTTTGTCTCCTATGCTCTCTTTATAGAAACTGCAAGTAACAATTTAAGAGCAGTGATATTGTGATATTTTCATCAAGCACTTTCTATAGATGTAAAAGCTCAAAACATGATATCATCTAAGCTTTCAAAAATGACAAATTTATCCTCTGTTTCACTGTCCTATCTCACTGTTTCATACTGTCCTTTTCTACCAAAACTTTTTCCACATTGCAAAAAGATAACCAGTGTCATTTATGTGTGGTAAACACCACACTTCCAATAATAATTTCTTTATTCTTATGAGCTACCTAAACCACTAGAGACCATATAGAACTGCAAGAAGTTCATTTTAAAAGACAACATATTTTAAGTAGCCTTCATACTGATTAAATAACCTTCTCTGCAATCCAATAGGAACACATAGTAATCTTTCTTCCAGCTACCAAAAGGGAAAAACAACAGCAACATGTACACACAACCCCTCTTAAAAATAGTGTGTCTGAAAATAGTCAACCACATTTACTTGTCTCACACACAGTGTAGATAACCTAGCACCACCCATTTTAGGAGATGCTATGAAACAGTACTCATTTGCCTATTTCTAACTATTAGAAGAGGAAAAATAGAGGTATATTTGATGTACAACTAGTTATCTATATCACTTGCAACATTTATAATCTAGATTTTGTGATATTACCCAGAACTAGTTTATACCAGTTAAATTTTTATAACACGTGTTATCATGCTTAGAAAGGGATGACACAATGTGAAATTATTAAACTTGTAAATTGAGAGAACAAGTAACTAAAACAAGGAGAAATGAAAATGTCAAGGAAAGTACATCCCACAGATAGATTTAAAGACTTTATTAGGAAAATTATGTTTGCACAAAAAGAAATGCCAGAAATGTTGCCTAAAAGTAGAAAGTTTATTCAGGAGACAAATGTGAAAGACAATAGCTCAAGAACGCATATTTAGGTAATCTGAAATTATGTTCAAAAGTGGTAACATTTTGATGAAACTTTTATAGTAACAAACGTAGAAAGTCATAAATCAAGACACTTTCAAATATATTGGTAGATACATTAAGTAGATGACTTGAATCAGTGGGGAAACTTGTTGTATGCCCCCAATGCTTTCTGACAACAATTTTAGATTTGTGGTTGTTGGGGAAACTATTGCTCTGTTTTACATTCCAAGTAACTTACAAAATAGTCAGTCACACAGATACAGAGGAGAAAAAGAGGGGCTATAAAGAGGACTAAAGGTGACCCTATAAATTTCTTATTAAGAATCAAACCTTTGTTTGCAGATGCTTTGATCTATACATTATACATAGTTAAACAATGTTCAATAATTAAAGACTGGTTGGTGATCTCATAGAAAACTCTTTCAAGTTGTAAAACAGAGCTATAAAAAGAGTATATTATTGGCACAAAATAGAAACAATAATAAGTAGAATCAAATTAAAGATCAAGATATAAGTCCCCATACCAATAGATAGATTCATGACTTTTTTAATAAGGAAGCCAGAAACACACATTGGAAAAAAAGACATCTTAAACAAATGGTACTGGTCAAACTGGATGGCTGAATGTAAAAGAGAACAAATAAATTCACTATTACTCTGCACAAATCTCAACTCCAAATGGACAAAGACCTCAACATGAATCCAGATCCATTGAACCTGATAAAAGAGAAATTGAGGAATAACCTTTATCTCATTGGTACAGGAAAACTTTCTGAACAGAGCAGCATTGACACAGGCACTGAGATCAACAATTAATAAGTGGGACATCAAGGAACTGAGAAATTTCTAAACAGCAAAAGACATTGACATACAGACAAAGCAGCAGCCTAAATACTGGGGAAAGATTTTTGTCAACCATGAAGACAATAGCCAGATAATATCCAAAATATATAAAGAACTAGATATAAAAAACAAATCAATGAGTTTAAAATGAGGTACATGTCTAATTAAAGAATTCTCAAGTGTTTCGAGAGTCAAATATGTAAGAAACACATGAATAAATGTTCAACATCCTTAGTCAACACTAAGGTATACCCAAATCAACACTACTTTAAAATTTTATCTTATACCTTTAAGAATGGCTAAAATCAATAAAAACAAGTAACAGCTCACAATAGAGAGGATGTGGCAGAGGAAAAATACTCATTCATTGGTGGGATGATTTAAAAAGTACAGTACTACAGAAATCAGTTTGTCAGTTCCACAGGAAGATGGGAATCAGTCTACCCCAAGATTCAGCTATACTACTCTTGGCCAAAAGAAACTTCATCCTTCCAGAGAGACATTTCTTCAGCAATGCCCATTACTACTCAATTAATAATAATTAAAAATTGTAAGGGATAAGGACAATGTGGAACATTTACACAATGAAATGTTACTCAGCTATTAAAATGTCAGGGACCAGGATGAGAGCGGTAAGGGAGGTGAAACTATGATTGTTCAGGAAAATGAGACTAATTAATAATAAAATCATAAAATTATCAGATAAATATATGAGACTACAAAAATATTCCTAAGTATCTGAGACAAAGAAAAGCCAATACAGTATTTATGTGAATATGTGAATTTAACAATGAAGTCAAAGGTAATCAAGATACAATATCTAGAACCAAAGAGGTCTCCTTAGGAAAAGAAAAGTAAATAGATAATTATTGGTGAATGAGAGGCTAGCAAAGATAAGATAAAGTGGGGAGATGAAGGGGAAAGGGAGGATAGTAGAGAGAATGTCGGGGCTGACAGCTAAAATTAATGACCATTTGTGGAGTAGCATGGAAATTTAATAGAACAGAAACTTCCTACTACATAAATATTTGAAGACTATCCAAATGAATTCTCCAAATAATTATGGAGAGACAGCCCTAAATGGCTAACTCTTGTCACCAAAAAAAAGCTTCTAGTACCTGGATTTTACTACATCTAATTGAAATTTTGGCCAAAGGGGATGCCTAGGAGTCCCCCCCAAAACCAAAGCTGTTACCATAACTATAGATTGCTTCCTACAAACTGACAGCAAAGCCCTATTACTGAAGGCAATACCCCCACAACTCCTTGAACATGAAAAGGTGTACCTGGAGACTACATAGAGCCCTTACCCCTATGCTCCGGCATTTCAGTACATGAAGACATTCTGCATGCTACCAAAAACAGACCTAATAAATCCAACCACACCACAAATCTACAATAATATCCTGCCTATGTCTGTGAGATATGCTGGGGCAATGGTGGAACAAAACTTGTTGGAAAAACAAACCAATATTTGGTTTCACTTAAGGCCCACTTCACAAGATGGGAACAATGTCCTACACTGTTTGCAAGACTAAGAACCAAAGGCTAGAAATCCCAAGGGTGTGAAGTAAAACCAAATTACTATTAGCTTAAAATAATCCCAAACCATAGCAATGAAGTTACTCCTAATGTCATTTTGTTATACTCAGTTTCTTGCTCAGCCATGATCAGAGAAGCTTTCTCCTTCAGCAAATGGTAACAAACATAGAGACACAGTATGGAGAGAGAGAGAGGGAGAGAGAGAGGGAGAGAGAGAGAGAGGCTGGCCTTACAACACTCAACCCTAATTGGGATATCTCTATCAAATCCTTCCCTTCAGAACTCACAGAACCCACAGAACAGGAGGCAGAAAAAGTATAATAGCCAGGGGGCATGAAGAACACCAGGAAAACATAGCACTCTGAATCATGTCAAAATGATTTGTATAAGTCACAATGACTGAGTTAGCATTCACAGGGACCACAAGTAACTATAACAGGACATTTATTTATTTATTATGGCTTCCAATTATTAGGGGAAGTCCTGAGTGTACAAAAGAGTTGGTCTTGGATTCTTGTGCCTTTTCTTGGGCTCTTTTCCTTCTGCTGGTTCACCTTTTCCAATTTCTATATGAAGAATTCTGTTTCATCATATTTTAGTGTACTATAGTACTGTACAGTATATATAGTATTGTATATTTCTATCCCTCAGATGCTTTTTAATCCATTTAGAGACAGAATGGTTATAGATCTAGCTGGGACAGTAGGTGAGAGAAGTAGACAAAGGAGAAATTCTTATAAGGATATATCACTGAATAAATAAAATTATGGTATGTGGTAACTTATATGTAGGTGTTAACTGTTAAGTCTTTGATAAGCAGGCTCAAATTCATCTAACCACTTGGATTAGTATAGGATAACAAACTAGGGTGAGACGTGGCCATGGATAACCCTAGCAAGGTGAAAAAGAATAGAAATTTTTGAATGGTTGGGGAGCAGTTGCAATGGGGATATCATACATGGGGGTGAAACAAAGATGTAGCTGAGGGAGGGAATACAGGGATGGGTAAAACTCAGGGCCAAATTGTGGATCATATGGAAACCTAAAAAAACATAACCTTCCTAAAATATATGTATCTATGAAGGGAATCTAAATGGAATCATCAAATAATGGAGGAGATAGAGCTATACTGGACATATCTTCCTCACCAAATGAAGCTTTCATATCCAGAGATAGAGTATATCAAATTAAGCTTTTGGCCAAAGGACTCCATGGAAACCCCCAAGCAATCCAGGATATTGCCAACTCTTATGGTTGCTTTCCACAGATCAATATTAAGGCTCAATTGCTGAAGACAACACCTACAAAACTCATTGAACATGAATAAGTCAAGCTGGTACAGATAGAGCTGTCACTCCCTTTGAGTACTGTTCATAGTACTTGAAATTACTCTGAGTAGCACCAAGGGGAAAAGTTGAGCACTAACCCAGCTACTAACCCTCCGATATACAATGGTGTCCTGCCTGGAAGATAGGCTGGTGCAATAGTGGTGCAAATCTTGTGGGGGTGACCAAACAATATCTGGTTTTAGTTAAGGTCCCCCCATGAGATGGAAGCTATAGCCAACCTGCTTTGATGACCATACATATTGCATTATTAACTCACCTAAAGTAATCTCTAGGGAGTTTTGATCACAATTGAGAGATGATTTAAAAACATGGTCTATTCCTAATTATAATAAAAATCAAAGTAAATAGTATATTTGTTTTAAGTTTTCCATTTTTAAAAAAGTTGAGATACGTATAGTAATTTGTAATACTCAATTAAAGTTCATGGTACTATAAAACTCACATAAATCATTTGTAATAATACATTCATTTTATAATATAAATTTTAAGATGGAAATTTTTCCTATGCATTTTAAAGGACTTTCTTTGAAGTCAAGGTGGATCAGTTTGAAACATTGAATTCAAGTTCAGATTATTTTACCCCTGCACAAAGAACAAAGCTTCCATTAGATGAAAGTAGAGGAAAGGTCAATCTATTCCATTTTATGCCATTGCTAAACCGAAAAACTTAGATAAAATCTGAACTATACCATTAATCCACAGTGAAAATACAGAGTTCTTAAAATTGGGCCCTCTGATGTAAGAAATAATAGAGCAATAATCATACCAATGGACCCACCATGTGCTGAAGCTAACAGGTTTATCTTTTTTCACTAAAATTTCCCCTCAATATTATTGAAACAGAAGGATGTCAGGTAAGCACAGAAATTAATCCCATAGAGTGAACATGTCTCCATTTCAGAATATGTCAATTTTTTCTACTTTGTCAGGTTTAATTTGTCATTGAACCTACAATAGGATAATTGTGCCAGCATTTAAGTTCTTATATGCTATCAAGGTTTCTCCTAGCTTTATAAAATTATGTTTAGATGCCATTGACACTGCTTATTGGATTGCAAGGTAATATCCTAACACTTAACTCCAAACGTGTCAAATTAAAGCAAAGTGTAAATTATTTCAATGACAGTTGATATTTTTCTTTATGCTGTAAATAGATTTTGTGTGGAGTCCCTGAAATTCAACCTAAAATAATGCCAAGTACCCTTTGTAATGGAGCATTAGTCTTCCATATATATTTATGCATTTGTATATCATGTATTTATATTAACTATAAATACTACTTACACACTTGTACAGTAGATTTTAATTTTCTTCATTAATATTCATATTGTTAAAAGTGGTTCCATTTTTAAAGTTATTAACATACATTAGTAAACTCTTTGTGGTCATAATTGTCAGATAGAAGGAGTAGCTATGTAGAAACTAGGACAAAGATACCTGAATTAAAAGACCAGAGAACTGGTGTAAATGTCACTCTATGGAAACTGTTGGTCACTAAGAATTTTCTTGAGTGCATTCATTTTATCAAACAATTTTAAGGTGTTCAGTTTTTGTCTGAGATTGTTTTTCTAAAAGTGTCTTAACCTTTTCTTCAGTGATGATTGCACTGAGATTTATGCCTGGAAAATGAACTGGAAATCTTTTAACACCGCATTTGTTTCCTGTAAATTGAATGAGCCATCCTAGTTTTGAAACAGTGGTAGTTGCTGCTGCTTTCATTAAGCTTCCAGTGAATTTCACACTAAAGGAACTTAAAATGATTTCCACTGTCTTCTTTTAAAGAGAAAAGCACGAACTGTGATGGTCTCCAGTTGTGAATGAGGCAGCCGCCCCAGCCATGAGATTGTGACTGCAGGTTTCTATTATAGTCACCCTGAAATCCCGGGTTTTTGCTTCCTCATAGTCACTGGCACTCTAATCATAGAAAGTATCAGAATATTGGGATAGAAAACTGAAATTGAAATATTAAAAGTATAAAATTACCCAAAGGTGATTTTTTATTACTGTTCAATAGTGTTTCTTTGCAATTATATTGTGACTTTATTTGACAACATCAAGTGTAACTAAATAGGGAAATATTTATACTCTTAGAAGACACTCCTAGAGCTGGGAATATGGTTCAATAATGAAGATCATGAACTGCTCTTACAGAAGACCCAAATCTGATTGTCATCACCAAGCAGGCAGCTCACAAGCTTCTGGAACTCCTAACTTCTAATGCCTCTGGAGTCTGCAGGCACATGAATTCATACGCCCATACCCACAATCATACACTTAATTAAAATAATATAGTATAAACAGAAAGCACCATTGATTTAGGGAAAGTCATACACACTGTAATCATTCAGAAGAAATGTGGTGGGTTTGATGAGTTATGTAGATGAGAAACCAATTATTCATGAGAGGCAAACAGGACCTCTTTGAGATAATGAATAAACAATAATTGCCATGGACATTAGATCATGTTCAACTGTAAACATTTAAACAGCTACATAATGATTAATTATTATAAATGTTTAGGGTTGTATACATAAACATATGCATTTTAGTTAATCCCTCATAGATTCACATCATTAAATGGTCTTAGTTTATTTAGGCATGAAATTATGCATGCTAAGGAGATGAGAATATATCTTGGACTCTCTATATCTCAATGCAATTTTATATATACCTTGATAGATTTTTCTAGCCAGAATTAAATATGTTGTTTGTACTCCAGTTACAACTTTTGAAGTTTTAAAAAATAATGCATGATTGATTTCATAGATAATACACATGGTTGCTATCTTTTTGTATTTAACACATATGATTATTCTTTGAAATGACGTTATCATGTTAAAGTCCTAATTAAAATTTACAGCAGCTTAAACTATGATCAATTCAATATTCTTAAAAGTCCCAGTACCGTTTGCTTCTGTGCTGATTTTACCTACACCTGCTCTTGTAAACAACATTTAGTGGAACAATTTGAAATCCATTCAGTTTTTAATGTACACCAGGAAATTTTTATAGCATTATTATTATTACTTACTTGATTCCCCCTGAAAATATTAGCACCACAGACTCTTATGTGTACATGCTTGTAAAGAAGAGATTGAAACAGAGCTGGGTAGGCAAAGACTTAAACAACAAATCTAGGGTGAGATTCACAGTCCATCTTATGACCATCCTTACTGCCATAGCAATACAATAAAACAGCAACTCACTGCCATTAACAATCTTTTGCTAAAGTAATAATTCTTAAAGCCAAATTTTAAATATTTATTCTTATATATAAGGTGTGCTCTCATTTATATTGAACCATTTTTTGCAAAAAAAATAGAAAAATCATTTAAATATCCAGTATTATCATATAAATACATGTTTTGATTTCTCTTTTCCATATAAGATAAATATCAGTCATGAGACTGAAAATGCATTAGACCAAAATGTAGAAACGCTCTTAATATTAAACTTAGGTTTCATGATGCATGACTCTTTCATCTTTTATTTATAGTTCTCATTTATGGTGTATTTTAACATTCATTAATTGTATTTGCACTTTCTTTGAGATTAATAGGTATTGTTTTTCCTCTGTTCTATTAATAGACTTCTTAGTGTTTTGGATTTTATTTTATCAGCTAGCAAAATGAAATGAACTCAAGAAGGATCAGCAGTTTTAGGAATGGAGTATGCATGCGCTAGGACCTGCACTCCACCGCCCCCATACACAGCTCAAAGATCATCTGATGGAACTGTGTGTGTTCAAGGTGCTGTGTTTCCGCATGCTCCAAAGCCATTCTCTTTATTAAGTAGTTTTACTAGTCGTGTTGGTTTTGTCCACATATATTTTTAAAATATATTTTCTGGCTACTTCAAAATGGCTTGTAAAACCAATTTACTATAGAACTCTCACCTGAGTTTCGTTAAATTCTAACTATAGTAGCTAATTGTAGTTTTGGACAAGTGGCTTTTTAAAGTCACATCATCACAAAATTATGAGATTTGGCTTCATCTGCTCCATTTAATCTACTAGTTTTTGATGTTTGCTCAGTTGACATGGAGACATACGTTAGTGATGTGCTGAGTAATTTAAGCACACAATTCACATGACTAAAGGAAAATGCATTCTCACATCCCTGTGTAGTGTGAGTGCCTCAGGCCTTGCTTTGTCAATATATGCATATTGCTTTCAGATTTAATTTTTAATGTAAATATTGTGTTAAATGAATGTATCAAACAAGGAATATATATTCCTGTATTATAAGCCTTTATTACCACATATTCCAGTTTTGCTTAGTTTTTCTTTTGATAGATTGATAGGTTGTCTTAAAATCCTAATTCTTGGAATTTTGTTCATCTTCAAGATTCATTTGCTACTTTGTGCTGTGTCCTGTCTTCTGATTTAGCCTCTACTTAATTAGCTTCATACAAAGAGAAAGATTTTCCTCCCCTCACACCTGGAAGATCTTGCAAAACTAGGAAATATAGTGTAAATTTGAATTGTTAGCTTAAATGCTGAATAAGTTTCATTGTTTCTATTTCTCCTTTTGAGTTTTACTTTGCCAAGGAAAGAATCCATTACATCTAAACTTTAAAGTTTATCCTCATTTCTTTTTATTTTTAACTGAGAATAATTTTACATACTTAAGAAATATTCAAAATAAGAATTGACATATGTGTTTCCTCAAATTGTTTCATGATGACAGAAATAAATTTCTTTCTCCTAGCTGTTTTGTGTTTACAGCAAGTCATAAGAATCTTTAGCCACCTTGGTATGTAACAGCACAAAGCATTTTACTTCTTTGAATTCATGAGTAACAATGTTTCTTAGCCTTTCCCATCCCTTGCTCCTCCTCTAAATTCCCCTTACCTGGTAACCAGTCTTGTACTCTCAACTACAGGATATCAAACTTTTCAAATTGCAGATGTGAGTAAGCTCATGTTTAACTTGCCTTTCCCTGGATGATTTATTTCATATAGCATAATCATACACAGCTATACTCGTGAAGAAACAGATGATTCCAACTTTTTAAGCATTATTTCTTTTCTGAAGATTACAGTGTGATTGCATTACCACTCCCTTTCACTCTACCCTCGAGCCTCTCCCATGATACAAACCATATTCACTCTTATTCACAACCATGAGCCTCTTTTTCATTAATTAATGTTCATTAGTTGCTTAAGGCAGAAGAGTTTGGCCCAGAGTTTCAACACTGAGTTGATAGCTCATTGCACTTATTTGCTTGGGACTTCTTTTGTTGTATCATTTAGCTCTTTTCACTCCTTGAATTCAGGATATAAGAATAATCCACATGCCTGAATCCCTAAAACATAAAAATGGGGGCAGTGGTTGAAGCAACGAAGGGAAAAAGTTGGCAATTGATTAGGGTATGACTAGGCTGGAGCAGGGTCTGTGCTGAATCGAAGGTGTAGACTGGCCAGGAGTCAGAACAGAGCGAGACTGGCCAGGGCAGAGCTGGAACAGGACTGAACCTGCCAGGTAAGTAGAAACAGTTATACTACTGTATAAAGTACAAATATTTACAGAACTCATTTTCAAAAGCAATGAGTGGGTATGGACTTTATTGCAGATTGGAGAGCATCATGGGGATGAGAACAATGAGGCCGTGAAATGGGCAATTGCTCACCTTTAGTCGGGAGGAGGCACAGCATTCTTGAAAAGGGGAATGTATCTATAAGGACCAGTTCACGGGGACCTTTGCTCTCATCTAGGCCATACCTTCCAACTGTCTACAGAATCTCAACGTAGGGCTTCCATTCAAGAGAACAAACAATTGAATGTGAAATGAATGTGAATTCATAAGGGGCATTTCATATTCAATCCATAATAATAGTTATGTATGACTTCTAAAACTATTTAGGAAACATTTTATGTCAAACCTCTCTTTATTGTTTCTTCTTTAAAAATTGTTATTTTTATGTGTATAAGTGTTCTGCTTGCATGTGTTCTGTGCACTAGGTGCTGCAGGGCCAGAATAGGGTGTTGGATCCCTTGGGACTGGAATATCAGAATGTTAATGAGCCTCCATGTGGGTGCTGCAATTCAAACATGGGTCTTCCGGAAGAACAGCTAATGCTCTTAACCACTAATGCAGCTCTCTAGCCCCTTTTGTTGCTTCTTGAAGCTCCATGTAGATATCAATTTTCCTTTCTAAGTCCTAGTAGTAAAGTTCATTGTTCATGTGGCTGATTGTAATGATAAGGCAGAGTTAGGTGGTGGAGTAGTTTGGTTGGTGCAGAGGGTTAGTGTGGCTGGAGCTGGGACCAGGGTGAGAGCTAGAATAAAGCAGTGCCTTGTCGTACTTGGTAAATGTCATATACCATCATGATGGCTTGAATGTGATTATCTCCCATAGGCACTTAGGGAGGCACTATTAGGAGGTGTGGCTCTGTTGGAGTAGGAATGGCCTTGTTAAAGGAAGTATGTCATTGTGGGGGTGGAGTTTGATGTTTTATTTACTCAAGCTTCACTCAGTGTAACACCCAGTTCACTTTCTTTGCCTGGGGATCAAAGGTGTGGAATTCTTGGCTCATTCTCAAGCACCATGTTTGCCTGCATGTCACCATGTCCCACCATGATGATAAGGACTGAACTCTGACATATTAGCCACCCCAAACTAAATGGTTTCTTTTATAAGAGTTGCCATGGTCATGATGTATGTTCACAGCAATAGAAACCCTGACTAAGAAAATAATACATAATATACACACACGTGGTACAGTTGTACTCTGTTTTTCAAAAGTGCCAAGTGAGTAGAGGGCTTTTTGTTTTCATTTTTTGTCTGGAAATATCTAGACAAGCTGCCTCTTTCATTGGTGTTTTATAACATTGGTTTGGGGGACATAGGGAAAAATTGTCATAAATAGAAGGTGAGAGAATAATGTAATGGCAAGAAAAACTGTCAGACAATGGACTATTTTTCAAGTTCCTTTGTTATTACTTCCTAGTAAAAGATAAACCATGAAATGACTACATGTGACACACAATTCCTGAAAATGTCATGGATGTGTCACATGCCTCCAGCCCCACCTTATATGTGTCTTGTTTCTAGTCTTCCCTAATTAGAATCTGTCCCACAAGTTGAGGATCAGCAAAATGTGAACAGCAGTGAGAGTGGTCATCAAAGAATGTGTGAAAACTAGTTTTTGCTGTAGTAAGCCTTTAGGAAACTTTCGTCGTTGACAAACAATGTTGTATTTTAAAATAAATTGAAATTTATATGGATATACTAAGCAAGAACTATCATCCTAGAAAAGAATCACTGTCCTCCAGACTGGCCTCGGTATGAACAATAGATACATTAAGATGGATTTAACATTTCTGAACCATTTTTCTTTACACTTTCAGTTTTTTGCATTTTTTAAAATTTAAGTTAGAAACAAGCTTGTTTCACATGTCAATACCAACCCCCTCTCCCTCCCCTCCTCCACCACCCTCCTTACCAGGTCTCCCAGTCCCCCACCCAATCTCTACTCCAATCCCCAGGGAGGGTGAGGCCCTCCATGGTGAATCACCAGTGACTGTCATTTTATCCAGGGCAGGACCTAGGTCCTTCCCCAAGAGTCCCAGCTGACAGGGCATCCTATATTGTGGCATGGGCACTCAAAGTCTATTTGTACGCCAGGGATAAATACTACCCAAGGCCCCATAGATTACCTAGGCCTTCTCACTGACAACCACCTTCAGGGGGTCTGGGTCAGTCCCATGCTTTCCACACAGCCATCAACCTGGGGTCCAAGAGTTCCCCCATGTTCAGGTCAACTATTTCTGTGTGTTAGACCAGCCCAGTCTTAACTCCTTTGCCCATCAGGTCTCCCTTTCTGACACTGGATTCTAGGAGTTCAGTTCAGTGTTTGTCTGTGGGTGTCTGCCTATGCTTTCATCAGTGGCTGGAAGAAGGTTCTGTTCCCCAGACTCTCTGGTAGTGGGATTGTATGCTGGTACTCCCCTGATTAATGTCTAAAATCCATAAATGAGTGAGTACATACCATGTTTCTCTTTCTGTGACTGGGTTACCTCACTCAGGATGGTTTCTTCTAGTGCCATCCATTTGCCTTCAAATTTCATAATTCCATTGTTTTTTTCTGCTGACTAGTACTCCATTGTGTAAATGTAACATATTTTCTCTATCCACATTTCATCTATCCTAGATGAGGGGCATCTAGGTTGATTCCAGGTACTGGCTATTACAAATAATGCTGCTATGAACATAGTGGAACAGACATCCTTGTTTTTATGAATGTGCATCTTTTGGGTATATGCCTAAGAGTGGAATTGTTAGGTCTTGTGGTAGACTGATTCTCATTTTCCTGAGGAATCTCCATACTGATTTCCAAAGTGGCTGTACAAGTCGGCACTTACACTTTCATTTTAATGGTCAAATAAAAAAATGATAGAGAGGTAGTAATTATAAAAAGAAATTCATGTGAGTTTTCCTCCAAAATCTTTTTATTAAATTATACTGTATTTCAAATTTCACTTGAACGTTACTTACATATCCCCAAGGTAATATTTGTACAGAGAAAATTTCGGTGAAATATTGTTATTTTGTGCAAATCAAATAAAAGATAATTAGTACAATATTTATGAGGAATTAAAAAGAAATTCATATCTCAGATTTTATTATAAGTATGAAATATCTTGTCATAGTATAATTTTATTTCAAATATAGTAATACATGTTAGGAATACAATACTTAGGCATTTTCATATATTTTAATTAGTTAAAACAAGTTTCTACTTATCAATAATATATATTGTATATATGTGTATATACACAATGCTTTATTGATATTATTTAAAATTGTACCTTATCTCTGTAAGCAGGGGTAGTAGGATATCTACGAGTTTAATGCCAGCTTGATCACCTGGTGAGTTTTGACCAACAAATAAACAAATAAACACAAACTGCCTCACTTGAAAATAACCTGTTCATTGTAGACCCATTAATAAATAAAATCAAAACAAAGAATAACTAAGGTATCTTTGAACAGTAATAAATCAATTATTTTGGCATGTATACTCACATTTTATAAATGTCACATTGAGGGAAGAGAATAATTATGAATTGGAGCAATATTTCAATGACATGGTACAGAATTAGAGGCTACAGAAAATTGTGAAAAATAATGATACTCTATTATATGTATATATTATATTGTTATAATTTACTTAGTAAAAGTAAAATATATGTCAAGGAAATCATATTAAACAATATGATGCTCTAGAGAAAATTTGCTATAGTTTAAAATAATTTTGCTTCTCAAAAGCTAGCAGCATTCATATGAACTACACTGTAACATTAGGTGCTCTTCTTTGAAAGGTCAATCCACTGGAAAGGATGGATCCTCACCCTCTTTTATACATTCATACTTACAACAGCTTTGAGCTAATGTAATGTGCTAATTTAATTTTTTACTTTTTTTCTGATTATGGGTAGCCCAAGTCAGATTGTCTCATCTAACTTTCTGAGCTTTTCATCTCTGTGACCAAAATACTTGACAGAATTAATATTAGAGATGGGATATTTATTTTCTTTCATGGCTTTAGGAGTTCATTCAGGCAATACCTGAAACACCCTGTGAACTGAGAAGGGGATATCATGGATAAGAGTAACAGGCATGAGAACATGTGTTGGAGGGGAAAAACCCAGATTCCAGAAGACAAAAATGTGGTTGTGCATGAAAAGCCTTATGTACCACTGAGAATCAACTACTGAAAATCTATATCTCACAACTAAGATACTCCTACTACATTTCTGCAGCTTTCCTAACACTATACTATCAGAGACACTGTCACTATCAGAGGACTAGCTATTTAAAACATAAACTTGTGGGACATTTAATAGTCAAGCTACAGGAGTAGCTATGAGTGATTTCTTTAATAGATTTAAGAATCCTTGGACTTCGAAAAAACTCAAGCTTTTCTTCATAAGCCCTCGTAACCTGAGGTTTTATCTTTTCTGTGCCACCATGGCTAAGAAACAAACAAAACGAAACAAACGTTGGCATGGGTTTAGGCCAAAGGGAATGCTTATACATTGCTAGTGGGAGTATGAAGGATGATACAGCCACTGTAGAAATCAGTGTGGAGTTTCCTTAAAAAGCTATCACATTACCGGGCCGTGGTGGCGCATGCCTTTAATCCCAGCACTCGGGAGGCAGAGGCAGGCAGATGTCTGTGAGTTCGAGGCTGGACCGACAGCCTCCAAAACAATACATGGAAACCCTGTCTCCTAAGAACCCCCCCAAAAAAAAAGCTTTCACATCATGCATCCAATTCAATTCAACTTATCTTTTGTGTTTAGTATAATTACAACGATAAATTTAGATGTCATATGTCATATAGAGTACTTTGGTTAAATGCAGGTAAAACAGCTTGTATTTTTGTTTTTACACCATAATTTAGTTATAATAACTTTGACTATAAGCATAAAGTTTGGAAATATGTAATATTAAACACATGATTACATGATTTTATTTTTCTCCACACTATGCACCTCTGTCCTGTACACAGTCATATTGTCAAGGTTAATTCTACTTGGGGAAATTAGTTCGGGCACTCTTTGATTCTAAACTGATTGTATAATTTGAAATCAGTGAGTTTGTCATGCTATTATGAATATAAAATATTTATTACATCAACCTTGAAAATGACACTATCTTAATCAGTTCTTGGAAAATTCTATCATCATTAACTGCATGCTTCTAAAAATAGTTAATTCTTTATTCTTAATCTTTTCTTCCAATCCGTGTTTTCTGAGTGGCCATTACTAAGTCTGAATCTTGGAAATGCTCCCCACACCTCATCTCATTGCTAGTTTCTGTTTTTTACTTCTGAACTTTAGTTTCACTATGCTCTCTCTTATGTTTGTTTTATGACTGAAGTTCACTTTTTGATTTTCCTTCAGTTCTCTTATTTTGCTAAAACAAAATTCTAAGGAATCTCCCTTCCTAACATGGTGAATGAGTACTTTTATTTAACAAGCTTAAATAAAAATATTGTCCCTCAGCTACAGAAAGTATCCCAATTTTTGTTTTCAATAATTCATTCTCCAGTTGTTGATTAATTTTTGTTCGTTTTTATTTGCTCTTTTGAGGAGCCTGACACCCAGATACCAAGTAAATTATTCTCAGATACTCAGTTCATTCTTACTTAGGCATAACAAGCTTGAATTGTTCCTTGCCTACTCTTCTTAAATTTTCCAAACTACCTTTTGCCTCTGGGCTTTTTCATTTTCTTACTTCCATATGTCTTACTTTCATTCTTACTTCAAGGCTGGCTGGGTCGCTGCATAGCTGGCTCCTGGCATCCTCCCCTCATTCTCTTGCTCCTTTTCTCCTTATTCTATCTTCTCTTGCTCCCTTTCTCCTTATTCTATCTTGCTCCTGCTACTCAGATTTCTCTTCCTATTTTTTCCTCTCTACCTGCCAGCTCCACTTATCCTTTCTCCTGCTTCCCTATAGGTCATTCAGTTCTTTATTAGACCATCAGGTGACTAAAGCAGGCTTCACTGAGTTAAACAAATGTAGCATAAACAAAAGCACATGTCTTAGCTTAATTAAACAAACGTTCTTCCTCCGAATAAACAAAAGTAACATACCTTGAAATAATATTCTATAACTTTCTCCTATTCTTTTTTTTGGGGGGGTTTTGAGGCAGGGTTTGTAGACCAGGCTGGCCTTGAACTCACAGAGATCTGCCTGCCCCTGCCTCGTGAGTCCTGGGATTAAAGGTGTGTGCCACCAACACACCTGGACAACTTTCTCCTATCTACCATCTTTCCTCAAATTTTACTTGGATTGATGACAGCGGTCATGATACATTTTTATTATTTAAGATTCCAATATTTACATGATGCTACTTGATTTTCACTGTATTTTTGGTGGATGTTTCCATTTCCTTGTTTTCCAACTCTTCAATGGAAATTTAATTCTAAACCCACGATAGACATTCCACACTATGTACTACCATCAAATCACTTCCTGTTAACATCTTTTTGTTGTTGTTGTTGCTTTGTTTTCACTTTTATAAATGTCTAATATGTTAAGTATTTCTCTATGATTACAAATTATCAGTTGTTTTTTAAGGTTTCTTTTGACTCCCTTTTCATTTCTGTATCAAAGACAAATTTTACATTTCAATGCATGTCTTAGGATTTTTACATTACAAATTTTTGCCAAAATGCTGATCATCTTCAGTTCTCAGGTGACAATAAAGAACCCAGGCTAATACATAAGTAGTATTCTTGGCTACTTTGGGGCCTTATAATTTGAGGGAATTGAGATACCCAAATCCTTCCTCATCCAGTAACCTGCCATATTGACAGGCTAGCATCTCTTCAGAGACCGCATTCAGCTTCGTTAGTAATGAACAAGGGCAGTGAATGTCTAAAATGAAGAGAAGTGACTAGTCACCCATCCGACCTATTGATTTGTAATTAATCCTCCCTCTTTCAATCCTATTGTTAAGGTGGCACTTCAAAGATTGACCTTGCCTTCCAACCCATCCAGAAAATAGAGCTGCTACCTGTTGGCTGTGATCTGCTACTTATCCTAACCTGCATGTCTGACATTCCTGGAAAACACCCCTCAATTTTTTTATAATGCCTGAAGTACATTTTATAATGTATAATGTTTGCTTCTTGTTCATCGATTGACTATCATCGTACATTTGAATGTTCATTTTTCTTTCCTTAGTTAATTTTGGAAGGAAGAATATTAAAAATATGAGTACAATTTCTCACTCTGTTTCAGAATACAATCTTGACATTGAAAATATATTTAAAATTAGTGAGCAAACTTTTGTCCTGAGTAAACAAATGGAGACGTGGTTAAATGCATGTTAACACATTCAAAGTGGCAGTGGCAGTACCTGGGACATCATGTCTGCTCAGCCAGTCGTTTGTTTCCAAGGACATTTCATTCTTCTATCTTTGGGAAAGTAAGGAATCCAGACCATTCTAAGGGCTAACATATTGGTACAGGTCCTTACAAGCCAGGCTGTCCTTGTATGTGTTTGTTTCCACATCTGCTCAGGTCTCTTTCCTGTCTGAACCATAGTGCTGTCGACCTCTATCCCTACCTTATAGTTATACTGAGATGATAGATCTAAGCTGAATATTCACATAATTTGAATGTTTTTTAATCAATCACCATTGTTTAAGACAAGGAATAGAATACTTTCAGGGTTTCTTAAACAATTTTAAAATAAAGAGTAAGTGGAGACCACTCCAAATAGATTCCAAGAGAAAGTACCTATATAATTTCTTTTGAATTTCCAGATTAATATAGTAAAATGATACAGTTTTAGACTGTGATGTTTCAATCAAAATTAAATTATTTCAAATTCCTAATTTTTCAACACACTGATTATTAGTCAGTATATTTTATGAAACAATATAGGTTTATGAAACAATATAACTGTGTGGATACTACAATTAAAGATGATTATGTAATGATCTGTACAGAAGTCAATGTACAAAAATAGTAGTATGTGAAGACATGAAAATCTTAATGTAGGTTAGTATATTGATCAATGTATAACTAGCCAATCACAAAATAAAACAAATGGAAAATCTAGACTATTTATATAATATTTTGAAATCTCACCAATGAGTAAGCTAAAAAAAAATACTACTGTGAAATGTGACATAAAGGAGGCTCGAAGGGAAAGCTAGTGTTGGATGCTGTCCTAGCAGGCATACCCATAGCTCCCCATCACATTGCTAAAATAAAAAGAGAAGAGCCTAAGTTTAGATGGGAACAAATCCCAAACAAAGTAGATCTCATCCTAAATTCAAAGCCAGAGATTAGCACTGCAGGTAGACAAAAATTTACTAAGGAAACCATTAACAGAAAGCTTTGGATTGCTATCTCCTGATACTTGCTGAAAGGAAAAATACATATGGATAAACTGATGGATTGATAGTTTTATAACACACTGCAAAGTGGGTCTCCAGAAATAGATTTTAATTCAAATGGACAGGAACTTATTTTGTTTTGTTGCTGCTGTCAGCAGGTATCCCCTAAACTAGTGAGATAATACATTATTACAATAGATTTTTTTCTAATATTTTCACTGATAAGGTAATCATTTGGCAGGCTTTTCTGAGTGACTACACCTTATAGAATAATCTTATGAAATTCTTTTGTCATGTATTAAATCACAGATTCCATTTAGAATAAATAAAATACCATAGTTTGAAAAGAACTGAATTATTTGGAAATTTATTACAAATGATTTAAAAACCATAAGCACTTTGCAATGTAATTGACACATCACAAATACCATTCATTCTTTTTAAAATGCAGTATATTATATTACTGAAGACCATTTGCTATGTGATATAGAACCTCATTCTACTCTGTGTGCATGTGTGTGTGTGTGTGTGTGTGTGCTTGTATGTGTGTATGTATGACAATTCACATGGTATGTTTATAAAGTAGAAGAATAGCTTTGACTGGTTAAGGAGTAGGTGGGTACTTACAATGAAAGGACCATTTTCTAAGCACTCGTAATATACTTGAAAACATTTGTAACATTAAATACGCATTTTTGTTCTACAAGGATATTTGGAATATGAGGCATATCAAAGAAAATTTGCATTGGATGAAATTAAATAGGTAAGAGATACTCCATTGAGGGTTCTTATATTAGAAGAAAAAGATGAACCTTCAAGTAAAACATAAGAGAGAGACCATCTCAGCACCGAGGTTAGGTGGGATAGTTGCCAGTGTGATTTGGCCATCTCTGTATGTACATTGTCCAGTTACTTGAATTAGGCTACTGTGTTTCAACAGAGACCAAGAGATAGGGCTTCAGTCTTTCAGAAAGGTGCATTTTAACATGTAGCTACTAGGCCCTTGAAAGAGAGATTCCTTGGATGTAGAACTGATGAGACATTAGTAAAAGTTTTATACATTGCAGAAGAATACACTATGGAAGGCTTTCTATTTTAAGTGCTCTAATCAAGGAGAGGTAAATCCCCAGAGTCAGGAAGAACATGTTATAATGCTTAGCTGAGAGTATATATGGTATAAAGCCAACATATTCTGAAGGCATCAAGGACCTGCCACACAGATATTTGCATGTTGCAACCACTTGCTATGGGAAATGCTTGTGCTAGCATTCAAAATTTGGTTTACTGCTAGAGAAGCTTGAAAGGAAAAAAAGGTGATAATATTTCTTTCCAAGTAAAATCTCTTTTTTATTCAATAAAGTACCATGAAAGTTATCTTGATTATAGAAAACTAATACATAGGCTGAAGAGACTTCCCTGGCAGAGGTTCAGTGCCGGGTACCCACATTCTGGCTCACAGTTGCCTGTAAGCACTGTAACTAGTGGGAAGGGGACCAGACACGTCTGCTGACACCTGAAGGTTGTATATAATGCACAAATAATACACAGACTCACATACATACATGTGAAAATAAACAAGTAAATCACAAAGGGAAAGATTTGCACATGCTGAAATGCTTCAGATATAAATGTTACTAGGTGAGAGTTCCTCATTAGCTCCTATATCATTGATGGAAAGGATTAAGCCAAGACAGATTTAGGAAAGCAATAAATAGTATAGTCCAGGGAGAGATTAGGAATTGAGTGGCTAATACAAAGGGGTGTGTCAGAAATGCATTTCTCCTCTGTGGGATTTAAGGAAGTTTTTACAAGTATATGTGATGATGATGGCAAATCATTGTTGACAGCATCAAATTTTTAAAGTTTTGTCCCACACTAGTTTTGAAATATCCACAAATGGAGGGGGACTTTAAAATCACAATGAATATAGGATTATAAAACTGAGGTTCTTTCAATCTACATCAATCACCAGTGCATAGATCTGGTAACCAGGTAAGTGCCCTATCTCCAAACCCAGGAACTTAGCTTCTGCTACAGCAGGAATAGCCAAACTGCACTTCAAATGTTTTCAAAACACAAACTCAAGGTCAGGAGGGACACCATAAGTATGCTGCTGCAGTTTCCTAGGCTGATTCACCTAAGTCTTCACTACGTGGTCTCATAAACATCACTTAGATACATTACCCAGCTCAATTCCTTGATGCTGGATATTTTCTACTAAATATTCTAAAACTGTTTTCTCTGTTTTCTAAACTGGATGAAAAACACATTGTCAATATGCTTACACCAAGTGATTGGGCCACAAGCTCATTGTAGTTTCTTCCCAATTGCCATCAATAATTAGCTTAGCTATCACTTAGCGATATCTTACAGTCTAAGGAGACAGACCCTGAGGCAAGTGAGTAAAACTAGCACACACTGTCCTATCAAATAACAGTAACTCAAAGTGTGACTGTTTAAAGAAAGATTTCCTGTAACAATATGGACTCTTTGGACTATACAAGTAAATAAAAACAAGAAAATTTTCCCACAAAAAGGTTGTTACTATTGAAACTATTACCAAAGCAAACACTACACAGAAAATGGAGTATATGGGTATTTTCACTGAGGCTTATGCATGTTATTGCAAATGTCCTGTACAAGTGCTGGATTAGTCTGTCAAAAATCTTGCCTATAAAAATTATAGAGAGACTGTTGATTCACATTCACATATATGTCATACCAGTGGTGAAGAACATTCCTGTTTTATACTTTGCTAATCTTTTCTTTTCTTCAGGGCCTCCCAGGTATTCTCATATTTGGAAAATGTGTGTTCTTCAAAGCAACAGCTAAAAATAGAACATACTAAAATATATTTTAATTGAATATAAGAACATATGAATGATAGGAGGCAGAGAAGCTTAGAAGGAACAATGATCTCTCCCTAGAAATGATTCAGGGAAATATAACTAGAAAGAAGGAATTGGAAGTGTAATATTTTATGAGTATTGCATTTAAATATGTGAATCAGAATATGGTGATGGGTGTTGTCCTTCTGTGTATATGTTTCTCTTATTGGTTAATGAATAAAACACTGCCAGACAATAAGGCAGGAAGATAGGCGGGACTTGGAGAAGACGACAATTCTTGGAAAGGTAGACAGACACAGTGGTCATGTAATCCGCCAAAGAAATAGCAGATCTTGTAACTTCTCCGGTAAGACAAGACCATGTGGAAATACTTAGAATAATAGAATGAGTTAATAATTAAGACAGAGGTAGCCAATAAGAAGCCCTAGTCATCAGCACACAGATTCATAATTAATATAAATCTTTGTGTGTTGATTTGGAGCTAAAATAGTCGTGGGACCCTGCGAGGCCAGGAATCTCCCTTAGCAATATGGGATACAGGGCTGGAGAGATGGATCAGCTATTAAAAGTTAGGCACACAACCAAAAACAATATGGAATACAGAGACTTCTTTATAAGTAATGTTCAGAAATTGCACAAAAAAAGCATGCTTAAAATTGGAAAACTTCATGAGGAGCCTGCAGAGAGGGCTGGGCCACTGCTGTCCACACTCAGGGCAGAGGGCAGAGACAAGCTCTGGCTCCCCATCTTAGACCCAAATTTCTCCTATTCGTCTCCTCTCGGATCCCCTGATCCTGGGTTTCTTCTCCAACCACGGGAATAGAACTAGGACAAAGAATAGAAAAATTCCCAGAGGTATGGACTTGATTACACCCACTTTAAAGGAACTCTGGTCCTCAAACCAACAGAACAGAAAGGAGCTCTTTCTGCACCCACTAGAAGAAGATATGGGAAAGAGACAAAACAAAAACACAGCAATAGAAAAACAAATATGACACTGCCAGATTCTAGAGACTCCACACCAGCAAGACTCCAACATTCCAATGCAAATGAAGCAGAAGACAATGAGATTAAAAACAACTCATGAAAATGGTAAAGGCCATAAAAGAGTTTATAGGAAAATCCCTCAAAGAAATGGAAGAAAAAACAAACTAAAAAATTCATTAGATGCAACAAACAGACAAAAAGATGAACTGAAAATTGCAAGAAACAATTCAAACAGTGCTGGGGTTGAAAAAAGAAATAGAGACAATAAAAAACACAATCTGAAGAAAGGCTGGAAATAGAAAAGCTAGGGAAATGGTCAGGTACTACAGATACAAGCATTATCAATAGAATACAAGAGATGGAAGAGAGAATCTCAGGTGTTGAGGATATATTAGGAGAAATGAATTCATCAACCAAAGAAATCTTATGTCTAACAAATCCCTAACACAAAACATCCAGGAAATATGGGACACCATGAAAAGACCAAACCTAAGAATAATAGGTATAGAAGAAGGTCAAGAAAACCACCTCAAAGGGGCAGAAAACATATTCAACAAAATCATAGAAGAAAACTTTCCCAACCTAAAGAAAGACGTGCCAATGAAGGTATAAGAAGCTTACAGAACACCAAATACAGTGGATCAAAAAAAGGCCCCTTGCCATATAATAATCAAGACTCCAAATATACAGAATAAAGAAAGAATATTAAGAGCAGCTAAGGAAAAAGGCCAAATAGCATATAAAGGCAAACCTATCAGAATTACACATGAATTCACCATGGAAACTCTGAAAGCCAGAAGGTCCTGGATAGATATTCTACCAACACTAAGACACCATCGATGCCAGCCCAGACTACTATACCTGGCAAAGCTCTCAATCATTATAGATGGAGAAAACAAGATATTCCATGATAAAAATAGATTCAAGCAATATGTATCCACTAACCCAGTCCTAA
The DNA here is from genome assembly GCF_017639785.1 of Mesocricetus auratus. NCBI lineage: Eukaryota > Metazoa > Chordata > Mammalia > Rodentia > Cricetidae > Mesocricetus > Mesocricetus auratus. Next base: position 50,899,160 of record NW_024429184.1, on the reverse strand, counting down.
AGAAAGTTCTGGGAGGAAAACTCCAACACAAGGAACTTAACTACAACAAGAAAAACATAGGCATTAGATAATACCACTTTACCAACAACCAAATAAAAAAGGGGTGGAATTCCACACATAATGCCACCAACAAAAACCATTCCAAATCAGAGAAGAATGAGCAATCAATGGTAATCAATAGCCCTCAAAATTAATACCCTTCACTCAGCAATAAAAAGACACAGGCTAACAGAATGGTTTCGAAGATAGAACCCATCCTAATGCTGCATACAAGAAACACACCTCACTCACAAAGACATATATTACCTGAGAGTTAAAGGTTGGGAAAAGATTTCCCAATCAAATGGACCCCAAAAATAAGCAGGTGTAGCAATCCTAATATCTAACAAATTAGACTTTAAAATAAAATCAAACCTTATATACTCATCACAGGTGAAATCCACCAAGATGAAATTTCAATTCTGAACATCTATGCCCCAAATACAAAGGCAACCACATTCGTAAAAGAAACATTACTAAAACTTAAATCACATATAAAGCCCCAAACATTTATAGTGGGAACCCTCAACACCCTATGCTCACCACTAGACAGGAATACAAGACAGAAACTCAACAAAGAAGCAAAGGAGCTAATAGGAGGTATGACCCAATTGGGATTAACAGACATCTATAGAAAATTCCATTCACAACAAAAGAATATACCTTCTTATCACCACCACATGGAGCCTTCTCGAAAATCGATCAAGTACATGGCAACATATCAAACTTCAGCAGCTACAAAAAAAAGGGAATAACTTTATGCATCTTATCAGACCACCATGCATTAAAATTAGAATTCAACAACAACACAAATTGCAGAAACCCTACATACACATGTAAATTGAATAATGCACAACTACACCATTCCTGGGTCAAAGAAGAAATAAAAAAGAACTTAATGACTTCCTGGAATTCAATGAGAATGAAAACACAATATACCCAAACCTATGGGACACTTTGAAAGCAGTGCTACGGGGGAAGTTCATAGCACTAAGTGCCCACATGAAGGAACTGGAGAATAGTTATACTAGAAAATTAACAGCACAGCTGAAGGCTCTAGAACACAAAGAAGCAAACTCCCCCAGGAGGAGTAGACAACAGGAAATATCAAACTGAGGGCTGAAATCAATGAAGTAGAAACTAGGAAAACAATACAAAGATTCAATGCAACAAAAAGTTAGTTTTTTGAGAAAATCAACAAGATAGACAAACCTTTGCCCAAACTTACCAAACAGCAGAGTGTGAACATGCAAATTAACAAAATCAGAAATGAAAAGGGGGACATAACAACGAACTCTGAGGAAATTCAGAGAATCATCGGGTCATACTTAGAAAACCTGTATTCCACAAAATTCGAATATTTAAGGGAAATGGACAACTTCCTGGATAGCTATCACTTGCCAAAATTAAATCAAGGACAGATAAGCAATTTAAATAGACCTATAACCCTATGGAAACAGAAGCAGTCATCAAAAGTCTCCCAACCAAAAAAAGGCAAAGTTAAGGTGGCCTCAGTGCAGAATTCTACTAGAAATTCAAAGAACAACTTATACCAATTCTTCTCAAAGTATTCTACTCAATAGAAGCAGAAGGGTCTTTGCCAAACTCTTTCTACAAGGCTTCAATAACCTTGAACTCCAAGCCACACAAAGACACAACAAAGAAAGAGAACTTCAGACCAATATCCCTCATGAACATTGATGCAAGAATACTCAATAAAATACTGGCAAATCGGATCCAAGAACACATCAAAACAATCATTGACAACGATCAAGTAGATTTCATCCCAAGGATGCAGGTATGGTTCAACATAAGAAAATCCATCAATGTAATCCACCACATAAACAAGCTGAAAAACAAAAATCACATGATCATCTCACTAGATGCAGAAAAAGTCTTTGACAAAATCTATCACCCCTTTATGATAAAGGTCTTGGAGAGATCTGGGAAAACAGGAACATACCTAAACAAAATAAAAGCTATATACAGCAAACCAACAGCCAACATCAAAATAAATGGACAGATACTCAACACAATTCCTCTAAAATCAGGAAGAAGACAAGGCTGTCCACTCTCTCCATACCTTTTCAATATTGCATTTTAAGTTCTAACCGGAGCCATATGAAAACAAATGGAGATCAAGGGGATACATATTGGAAAGTAAGCGGTCAAATGTTCACAAATTGCAGATGATATGATAGTTTACATAAATGACCCAAAGAATATCTTCAAAAAAGTGGCAGACTACAAGTTCAACTCAAGAAAATCAGCAGCACTACTATATACAGATGATAAAAGAAATCAGAAAACATCACCCTTTACAATTGCCACAAACAACATAAAATACCTTGGGGTACTGCTAACTAAACAAGTGAAAGACCTGTATCACAAGAACTTTGAGTCTTTAAAGAAAAAAATTAAAGAAGCCCTCAGAAAATGGAAAGATCTCCCATGCTCTTAGTTACCTAGGATCAATGTAGTAAAAATGGCAATCCTGCCCAAAGCAATCTACAGATTCAATGTAATCCCCCATTAAAATACCAGAACAATTCTTCACAGACCTTGAAAGAACATAATCAATTTTGTATGGAAAAACAAAAGACCCAGGATAGGCAAAACAACCTTACTAAACAAGGCAACATTTGGAGGCATCATCATTACGACCTCAAGCTATATTATAGAGCCGTCGTCCTGAATAGTTTGGTATTGGCACAAAAATAGGTAGACCAATGGAATCGAAATGAACAACCTTATGTTAACCCATACATGTATGAACATCTGATCTTCGACAAAGAAGCTAAAAATGTACAATGGAAAAAATAAAGCATCTTTAACAAATGGTGCTGGCACAACTGGATGCTGGCATGTAGAAAAATGTGGATAGATCTGTGTCTATCGCTATGCACAAAATTTAAGTCTAAATGGATCAAAGACATCAACATAAATCCAGCCATACTGAACGTGTTAGTAGAGGAAGTGGGTGGTACCCTTGAAATAATTGGTACAAGGGATTGCTTCCTGAGCATAACACCAGTAGCACAGGCACTGAGATCGACAATTAATAAATGGGACCTGCTGAAGCTGAGAAGCTTCTGCAAGGCAAAGAACACAGTCAACAAGACAAAAAGGCAGCCACAGAATGGGAAAAGATATTCACTAACACCACATCTGACAGAGGGCTGGTCCCCAAAATCTACAAACAGCTCAAGAAGCAAGTCTCCAAAGCACCAAAGGATCCAATTAAAAAGTGGGCTACAGAACTAAATAGAGAATTCTCAATAGAGGAGACTACAATGGCCGAGAGATACTCAAGAAAGTGCTCAACATCCCTAGCAACCAAGCTAATTCAAATCAATACAACTCTGAGATACCATTTTACTCCTGTCAGAATGGCTAAAATCAAAAACACCAATGACAATTTATGCTGGAGAGGATGTGAAGAAAGGAGAACACTCCTCTACTGCTAGTCAGAGTGCAAACTCATGCATCCACTATGGAAATCAGGAAAATTGGCATCAGTCTATCACAAGACCCAGCAATTGTACTCTTTTGCATATATCCAAAAGATGCCAGTTCATACAAGGACATCTGTTCCACTATGTTTATAGCAACACTATTTGTAATAGCCAGAATCTGGAAGCAACCTCGATGCCCCTCAGTTGAAGAGTGGATTGAGAAAATGTAGTACATTTGCACAACAGAATACTATTCAGCAGAAAAAAACGATGGAATCTTGAAATTTGCCAGCAAATGGATGGCACTAGAAGAAACCATCCTGAGTGACGTAACCCAGTAATAAAAAGTCAAACATGGTATGTACTCACTCATATATGGATTTTAGACATCAATCAGGGGAATGACAGTCTATAATCTCACTGCCAGAGAGGCATGGTCACAGGAAGGACCCTAAGACATACATGGTACCCCAGATAAGGTGGAATGAAGCATGTTCTCCTGAGCAGATTGGGAGCACAGGGTGGGGGAGGGGAAAAGAAGCCAGCAAAAAGAGAGGGAGAGAAGAGGAAGGAAAAGGATGGCATGGGGGAGCAGTAAGGTTGAGTTGTGGGAAAAACAGAGGACAGCAGGAAAGGAGAGAATAATAGAGGGAGCCATTCTAGGTTTAAGGGAACATCTGACACTAGTGAGATCTCCAGAGATCTACAAGGATGACACCAACTGGCAAACTAAACAGCAGTGGAGAGACTACATTAAATACCCCTCCCTAATAATGATTTTGGTGTCTGTCTTACATACCATCCTAGAACCTCCATCCAGTGACAGAAGGAAGCAGGGGCAGACACCCACAACTAATCACCAAACTGTACTCCTGGAATGCAGTGACAGAAAGGGAGGAATGATAAGCAAAGAGTTCAAGACTGGGCTGGTGAAACCCAGAGAAACAGCTGACATGAACAGGCAGGAGATCTTGTACCCCAGACTGATGGCGGAGGGACCAACATGGGACTGATCCACCCCTGAATGTGGGTGTCAGTGAGGAGACTCACTAGGGTTTTTGGTTAGTAAATCAGTATTTATCTCTGGCACACAAATGGATTTTGGGAACCCATTCCGCAATGAAGGATGCTCTCTCAATCTGGACACTTTGGGGAGGGCCTGGGCCCTCCCCAGAACAAAATGACAGACTCTAGAGATCACCTATGAAGGGCCTTAACCTCCCTGGGGAATGGAGTGGAGATTGGGTGGGGGGCTGGGGGGTTGTGGGGGATTGGGAGTGGAGGGGAGGGAGAGGGAGCTGGGACTAACATGGGAAGCAACTTGTTACTAATTTAAATATATAATAAAAAAGAAAAATATCTAATTGTAAAAAATAAAATAAAAAGGTATAAAAAAGAGTGGAAAACTTTTATTGCCTAGAACCTTTCTTTGTTTCTAACATACTTTGGCTGTATTTTCTAGGATCAAAATCTAGGTCACACAAGTAGAGTTTGAAAAGTCTTAAACTGAACCTGAATAGGAATAAACTGAACTGACAGGGAAAAGAAGGGGCCAAAAGGAGTAACCTCAGAAAAACAACAAATATGTACAAAACGGAGACTCAAAACCTGGAAGGCAGTAGCATATGGCATCCAGATAAGGGATGAAAACAGATGACAACATCAAATGCCAATTATACAACTTTTAACTATAGTAAATAAAGGTTCCTCTACTAGTTGATCTCATCTAAGAATAGCTAATATAATGCTCTGCAACAATCACCAAATTTAGTTTCAACCCCACAAGAAATCTCAGAATGTGTGACTGTAGGAAAACCTGCACTCATGCCCTGTGTATATACTTCTACTCTGTAACAAGTCTCTCAAAATGTCATACTCTGTTCCTCTCTAATTTCTCTCTTTGAGAGTAGGAAGAAGCACAGAAACAATCCCTATCTTCACTCTTTAAGACATTCTCAGGCTTTTCCACTAGGTAATTACCTCACTAAGGCCTGAATTATTCCTAGAATTGAACTCATGACACAGAAGTTAGTACCACTAACAAGACTCAATTTCTTACTATTAATTTCTCAGTTGTGTCCAGGAATAGATCAGCAAGAGCCCCCACACTATCACCCATCATTTCTGAAGTGTGCTTTGATTCTATTCATGGGACTTTGGTTCAGTTATAAACATATGCATTAAGCATCTCCTTCATGCTAGGTTCTTTGAAGAGAATAAAATCATGACAGGGCACAGACACAGACTGGAGCCATTTTCAAAGAGGTAACCTCAATTGGGAAAAGACTCACTGCGTGGCGTCCAGACAATTCTGTGGTGCACATGGGATGGCCCAGCATTCCTTTCTCTTTCCCTGCTCCTTCCCAACTCTCCCTCCCTCCGTCCCTCCCTCCCTCCCTCCCTCCCTCCCTCCCTCTCTCTCTCTCTCTCTCTGTTTCTACATACTCTCCATCTATCTGTGCCAATCTTCATCATCACTGTGGGTGGTGCCTCTCCTGGGCTGGTGGTTTTGGGAGATAAGAAATAAGGCTTAGAAAGCCATGAGGAGCAAGTTAGTAGGCAGCATTTCTCTGTGGCTCCTGCTCCCATTCCTGCCTCCAGGCGTTTTCCCTCAGTGATTTACAACAAGCTATAAGAGGAAACAAATACTTTCCTCCTCTGGTTCCTTTTGAATATGGCATTATCACAACAGAAACACTAAAAGATACCCTTCTCCTCTTGCCATTCTCTTATTTCTCCTGTCCCTCTCTTTTCTCTGACACTCTCTCCTGTCATATTTTCTCTCTCTCCTTTCTCCGGACTTGTCCTTCCATGTCTCCTTTTCTCTCTCCCCCTTTCCACTGTTTTCTCTCTACTGTATTTCCTTGGCAATCTCCTTCTCCTTCAGTCCAGGTTCACCAATGCCACCTTCCCTTCTCTTCTGTCCGTCCTTATTATCTATCTCTCTACTCTTTACTGTCTTCCTACTCCCTTTTGTCCTTTGCTCCCTTCTCCTTCCCCCTATGCCCTCAACTTTCAGTTCTCTTTCTCTAGCCTCTCTCTCCCTCCTCCTATCCTTCTGGTCTCCTCTGAATTACTTTATTTCTTATAATATTCCTCTTTGCCCCTCCCTTCTCTCCTATCTTCCCTTTGTACTATCCTATCCAATTTCCCTCTCTCCCCTCTTCCTCTGTCCCATTTCTATAACCAATCTTTATTTTCTTACCGTTTCTCACTCTTCCCTCCAACCCAATTTCTGTTCCTTCCAACTGCCTCCAGCATCCTTCCATCTTTTCCAATGTGTTCATTAACTTTCTGCTCTTCCTCTGCCCCTAGCTTTCTCTGCTCCCTTGTTTCTTATTCTCTTTCCCCACTCCTTCCTCCTCTCCTGTTTTATTTCCCAACTCTCCCTTCCTTATTTTCTCTCTATTTTATTCCTCTCTCTCTCTCTCTCCTGTCTCTCCTCCCTTGTCTAACTTCTCTTCATCTCCCTCAACTCTTTAGTTCTCTCCTCTTTAACCATCCTCCCTGTCTCTATTCCTTCTGCCAGATGGAACTCTCTTCTGTCTTCTCTTTCTCCTCTTGGTTTTCTCTAACATGGACTTGTTCCTCTATCCCACCTCTCCTGTCCTCCTCCTTCACATTTTCTGCCTCTCATGCTCATTACCTGCTCTTATTTTTCTCTTTTCCTCCATCGTTTGGGTGTGACTTCACTTTCTCTTCATCTCCGCATTCCTCCATCTACTTTATCTTCTCTTCTTTTCTTCACCACCCCTTCTCTCTCCTTTCTAACTTCACCTAGACCTTCTTTTACCTGTTCCTCCTCTTCCCTTTTCACTTCTCCTGTCTCCTATGCCCTCTCCCTCTTCTTTCATCTTTTTTCTTTATTGATTTCACTTCCCCCTCCCCCTTCTCTCATCTTAGTCCACTCTAAGTGTGCCATCACTCTCTTCTTAACTCTCCTTCCTATTCTATATTATTTCCCCCCACTCCATTTCCCACTCCAGTGGGCTTCTCTCCATTCTTTCCCTGTTATGTTCTCCATTCCCCCTACTACTCTTTTCCTGTCTCCTCTATCTCCCTTTTGATTCATCCTCCCTTCTTTTCTCCCTTCTATCTTATCTCCTACTCCCTTCTTTACCTCTCTCCCTTCTCCATCCCTCCAGACTTCTGAATGTGATCAGAACCTAAACATTCAGGGTAACATTCCACATACTTTCTACCTCTAAAACATCCTTGGTATTTGCTACTATCTCATTTATTTTTCTGATCTTGGAGTTCTTGTTTTCAGTTTCTAAATTTTAATGCTCTATTTCTGCTTTTCCCTGCAATCACTGAGGGAAAATCTTGTCAAATTTTCAAGGACAACAGGAGATGATTTTCTCAATTTGTGAGATAGTCATGATGAATCACATCTCTGTCTCTCTGTCTCTGTCTTTCTCTCATACATATATATCATGCTTGCTAGGTTTTTTTAAGAGACTAAAATAACTACAATAAGGGTTGGGGATTTAGCACAGTGGCAGAGCTCTTTGCTGGCAAATACAAGGCCCTGAGCTTGGTCCTCTGATTCCAAAAAAAGAAAATTCAAATAATAAGTAGCACCAAAAAGAAAAAGAAAAAACTTACCAACATAATGAAAGGAGCATTCACCTTGAGTGGGTGTTGTCCTTAAGCAGTTTGTTATTTTTCAATTGACTTTTCTTGTTTGAATTATCTTTTGTACATAGAAATAATAAAGTAAAACCGCTGTATAATTTCCATTCATTAAATTCAGCATTTTCCACTTCTACATTTTATATTAGATATGCAATAGTAAGTTTAAACTTGCAACATATTTTGTGAGTAGACTTAAAATTTATTTGATCTAAACAAAATTGCAGTGATGATATTTAAGCACTCATATCAAAAAGAGAAGAAAATTAAAGACATAGCATAGAATAAACTACATAAAATATTGCAGGAATGTTGTGTTATAGACAGTGTAATGGAATTTACATGTAAATAGTAAGGAAATCATAAGTGAAATGGGCCAATGTTGGATGTTAAGAAAGAGTTCCAGACTAAGTTCAAAATAAGAAATACTATATTTAAATATCTGGAAGAAATTAAGAATTTAAAAATATTAAGAGTAGAGTTAGTATTTTGATACAAATCGTGACTCACTAATTTAAAGTGGAACTGGTTGGAATTTTTAGCAAAAGAAATAATCAAAAGCCTAGGTAAAACCTCCTCATAATTAAATTGATGGGTTTTATCTTACAAACTAAATGGAAATAATTAGTGGCTATTAATGAAAGAATTATCCAAATAGAAGATATATGTGATTTGGTGATGTATATTAGTCGATATAGTACTTGACTGCCATGCTGGAAGTCCTAGGTTCAATCCCCATCACTATATGTAGCATTGCCTGCCTACACTTCCAATACTATGAAGACAGAAGCAGCGGTATCAAAATTTCAAGGTCAATCTTGATCACACAGAGAATCTAAGTCCAGTCTGGGCTATCTCCTTATCTCAGTGATGTCTGGACTGAGATAAGGAGATAAATAATATATCCAGCTCTTACAGAGAGAGTGCAGTCCCCTGAGCAGAACAGAGCTGATAACATTGTAGATTAGAAGTTGGCATAATAAAAAGCTGCCTGAGAGGTGATTCAGGGAAGACAGGTAGAGGAACATTGTTCACAAGCATGGTACAAAAGAAGAAGAAGAAGAAGAAGAAGAAGAAGAAGAAGAAGAAGAAGAAGAAGAAGAAGAAGAAGAAGAAGAAGAAGAAGAAGAAGAAGAAGAAGAAGAAGACTACAACAGCTGTTCTCCAGAGTTACAGAAAATAAAAGCCAAATGTAGGCTCTTAGATGATAGAATCCACAGTTCAGAATGAATTGTCTGGGAAGTGTTTTCATAGAACGCATTTAGGAATATTGGACTTGACAGATGACTTATTTTTGTTTCTTATTATTTGTGCCTTTTTAATTTAAGTTAGAAACAAGCTTGTTTTACATGTCAATCCGAATTCCCTCTCCCTTCCCTCCCCACCTCCCCTGCCGCCACTGACCCCCATCCCATCCCCTTTCTGCTCCCCAGGGAGGGTGAGACCTTCCATGGGGGATGTTCAAAGTCTGTCACATTATTTAGGGCATAGCCTAGACCCTCCCTCATGTGATTGGGCTCCCAAAGTCCATTCTTGTACTAGGGATAACTACTGATCCACTACCAGAGACCCCATAGATTAACCAGACCTCCAAACTGACATCCTCATTCAGGGGTTCTGGAAGAGCTATCAGTCTAGGGTCCATGAGCAACCACTTGTTCAGGTCAGTTGTTTCTGTGGGTTTCTCCAGCCTGGTCTTGACCCCTTTGATCATCACTCTTCCCTCTCTGCAACTGGAATCCAGAGTTCAGCTCAACGTTTAGCCACTGGTGCTTCCTTCTGCTTCCATCAGCTACTGGATGAAGGCTCTAGGATGGCATATGAGGTTGTCATCAATATCATTATATGCTTAGATTGTTAGTTGGGGTCAACTTTGTATGCCTCTGGACATTTCCCTAGTGCCAGATTTCTCTTTAAACATATAATGGCTCCTTCTATTCTGGTATGTCTTTTCTTTCTCTATTCTTTTCTTCCCCTGAATTGATCTTCCTGCTCTCTCCTGTCCTCCTCTCCTCTCCTCTTCTCCCCTTCTCTTTCTCCTAACTCCCTCTCCCTTCCTCCCATACTGCCAATTAGTTCAGGAGATCTTGTCCCTTTCCCTTTCAATGAGAGACTATGTATGTCTCTCTTAGGGTCCTCCTTGTTTCCTAGCTTCTCTGGACTTGTAGATTATGGGATGCTACTCCTTGCTCTAGGTCAAAACCATACATGAGTTAGTACATACCATTTTTTTGTCTTTTTGAAACTGGGTTACCTCAGGATGATTTCTTTTAGTACCATCCATTTGCCTTTGAATTTGATTATTCCATGGTATTTTCTTCAGCTGAGTAACTGTGTAACTGTACTAATTTTCTCCATCCATTCTTCAGTTGAGGGGAATCTTGGTTGCTTCCAGGTTCTTGCTACTACAAATAATGCTGCAATGAACATGGTTGAAATTCTTGTTGTATGAATTTGCATCTTCGGATATATGGCTAAGAGTGGAGTTTCTGGATCTTGTGGTAGACTGATTCCCATTTTTCTGAGGAATCTCCATACTGATTTCCAAACTGGGTGTATAAGTTGGCACTCCTACCAGAAGTGGAGGAGTGTTACCCTCTCTCCACATCTTCTCCTGTATAAATTGTCATTGGGTTTTTTTTTTTTATTTTAGTCACTCCAGCAAAAGTAAAATGGTATTTCAGAGTTGTTTCGATTTGCATTTCCCTGATGGGTAAGGATGTTAAGCACTTTCTCAAGTGTCTCTTGGCCATTTTAGACTCCTCTATTGAGAATTCTCTATTTAGTTCTGTAGCCCACTTTTTAATTGGATCCTTTGGTGCTTTGGAGACTTGCTTCTTGAGCTGTTTGTAGATTTTTGGGACCAGCCCTCTGTCAGATGTGGTGTTAGTGAATATCTTTTCCCATTCTGTGGGCTGCCTTTTTGTCTTGTTGACTGTGTTCTTTGCCTTGCAGAAGCTTCTCAGCTTCAGCAGGTCCCATTTATTAATCGATCTCAGTGCCTGTGCTACTGGTGTTATGCTCAGGAAGCAGTCTCCTGTACCAATTATTTCAAGGGTACCACCCACTTCCTCTACTAACACGTTCAGTGTGGCTGGATTTATGTTGATGTCTTTGATCCATTTGGACTTAAGTTTTTTGCATGGTGATAGACATGGATCCATCTGCAGTCTTCTGCATGCCAATATCCAGTTATGCCAGCACCATTTGTTGAAAATGCTTTCTTTTTACCATTATATAGTTTTTGCTTCTTTGTCAGAGATCAATTGTTCATAGGTGTGTGGGTTAAAATCAGGGTTTTCAATTCGATTCCATTGGTCTACCTGTCTCTTTTTGTGGCAATCTTGTCTGAAAGATGATTTTTAAAGAATTCATCGAAATGATTGCCAATTTATTAATATGAAATAGACACATGAAGGCACTGATTATTTTAAGATATGTGTGAGAATTTGATCTGGATTCTACAAGTAATAGAGAAATCAAAGTTAGTGCCTGAATAAAATTATGTTTCCCTGTGATAGAAATTAAAATTCATTACTCAGTACATTATAAAATATGCTTATATAACAACAGGACACTCACCTTTTCGTTGTTGTCTACAATTACAGGTATTCTGGATGTTGATCTCTGGTGAATTTCAATGTTTAGTACAGAAAAATGAAAGAGATTTGAAAATCATTTTGTAAACTGCTATAATTTGACAAGCAATGGCTATATTTGTGTAAAGCAGCTAGTTGTACTCAGGAAGATATATTTCTGTGCATTCATTACTGACTCAAAGGGTGCATTCACTTTGTATATAATAGGTAATTTGCAGCTGAAATGGCGTTACTTAGTAAATGGCTTTCTGAAGAAAGAGTACCCACATATTGAAGACCCTTTAAAACAGCAAACATGGAATTGTAAACTCATCATATAAGATTATATTTTGCTGTGGGGAATACAAAATATTCTAAGGAACAGCACACAAACATACAATTAGACAAATGCATGGTTTTCTATTTGACTTCAAACATATGCAAAATACTCCCAATTAGAATTCTTAACTTAGTGGGCATCAAAAGATGATGTTCTATAAAATTTTACTAGAAAATAATATCAGAGTTATGTTTTAAATTTAAGGTTATGTAAAAAATTTTTTTAAATTGAAAGAGAAAATACCATATGTGTCGTCAATGTTCATAGACAAATTTGGTTTAAAAAAAGAGGTTTATTGAGGCAATATAATTTGGGTATTTATTTCTATATTAATTTCTTTATTAACTAAAATAGAGTTACTTGATTTTTAGTATGATATTTAATTTTGAATTCTAAAAATAAATAATTTAAGTACTGTGTTTAAAAATTGCCAGCATTATAAGAACCCAAATTTAGACTGTGAAGATTTACCCAAAGTAATTAGTTACTGAGTTGCTGGACTGTCATGTACTAACAGTAGTTAATAAATTCATGTTTTCTATCATATCCATGTTTGATTTCAGTATCTTCTTATTACATTTAATGTTTCTGTTCCATGTTTTACATTGAAAAAAGCTGGGTGTTAATATGATATTGTCTATGGCATCACACAAATATTGTTATTTATTAGATTTCATTGAATATCTAATCACTTATACAAGAAGGGAAGAAGAATTAAAAGTTATTAGGAAGAAAACTTAAACATCAAATACATTCCTTCTTTTTCTGTCTCCTGAGAATAAGTTACAGTTCTCTAGCCCCTCAAGATTATTGTAAGCAAAGCCCATTTTAAAGTACGACATTGTCTTATCTCTGTATCAGAAGAAAGCAATAGCATGATTAATAGCTGGAATGAAATTTCCAATATGTTTTATGTCAGATAAAGGAAAATTTGTGTTTCAGGCTCTCTTATTGACTGAAGTAGTTCATTTTCACAACTTTATTATTTTCACAACTCTATTATTTTATTTGTATTTGAATTTTAAATCACGTTTTTCACCAACTGCCAGTGGTTATATTTATTAATTTTAGGGTGCACAGTCAACAGTTTTTTTAATGTGCATGAATTTCCCTGAACCCACTTACTTGATAAGATACATCCAGTCAAGGCTGCTCTGGTGTGACTTTGAAAGAGCCTCCACTAAGAGCCTAAAACAAAGGTGGGGATTAGTTTGTAAGTTTCTACCTGTTTTCCTCTTTTCTTCCTCTTTCTGGCCCTGACAGTAAGTACATACCCACTCTGCTAATGTTTCCATACTTTGACTATATGCTTCAAGAAACCTGGGGATGTGGATAAGTCTGTGACATATTGATTTTATTTCCTAGACAAGCATACTTATTGGTAGGCCATATGGTTATTCTATTTTTCATTTTTCACGAAGACTGCCAAATGTTTTTTATCATGATTATGCTAGCTGACATTTATGCTAAGTGTATGCAGATCTTGATGAAGCTTTTTCATTTTAGACACAAGTACAAACACACAGACACAGACACACAGACACACATACACACACACACACACACACACATGCATACACAATTTCCTTAGCATTATTCTTTTACTTCCAGCAAATAGAGAACAGAGAGCTATTTTTCTGGACACACTCACAATAGAATTAGTTTTCAATTTTAATAATTATACAAATAGCCTTATGCCAAACTTCTAAGCAAAATATTTTATCACTTTTTGAGGAGGTTCATACCATTTCAAATAAGTGAGAGCTTGAAACATTTTCAGAAGCAAAAACTGTTCATTGCTGTAGATTTCTACTTTAAATGATCTATTTATGGGGTATTGGCAATGCTTGGTTGTTTTTTAAAGACTCCATAGCCCAAGTTGGCTCTGGAATTTATGTCAGCCCTCCTGTCTTTCACCTTCTGGTGCAGGGATTATACCACATTCACTGTGCAGCTTTCCCTTGTGTGAGGGGAAACTAACAGCGAACTGTTATATTATATTTTACTATTTTATTCAATAGTTTTACAACAAGAACAAAATTAAGAAGATTATTTGAGACCTAACAAATATATCACATGTATGTAAAGAACTACAGTACCATCATCCTTATCTGACAATTTTGCTTCCCAGGAAGGATATCAACTCATACTGAGTACTCACTATCCACTCACTACTCTCCACCTCAAGTCCTTCAGAAACAATGATTTAAGACATTGAAATGTTTCATTTTTAATGCATTTGATACGTGTGGGATCCTGCAACACCTTCACTGGCACTGTGCTTGTTTAAATTCGTGTACGGTTTTCAAAATTCATCCATGTTCAAGTACTTGTTATTTCCATGGTTGCATATTTCATATTTATCAGCAGACTGACAATTGTGCTGTTTAAGTTATTGCATTTACAGATACAGCTATACACCTGTACACATTTTGCCTTTTTCTTTTTTTTCTGGTAAGAGATAATTTTTTTAACATTTTTTATTTTAATTTTAAATAGCTTGTTTTACATGTCAATCCCAGTTCCCTCTCCCTCCCCTCTTCCCTGCCTTTTTCTTATTCCTGGTTACTTAGACTGCTTTGCCTTCCACTTTCTGTACTTGATATTCCAAGTAAGATGAGTGTCACTGAAAATATTTTCAGTGAGGTCTATATTTAAATTTCCCTCTAATAACGGCCTAAGGGGCAAGGTTGCTCTGTTAAAAATTTTATTTTAAGGTGTGCTACAGTTATTTGTGCTCTGGAACATTTGTTTAATGATGTAAAGGTGTGTTACTATTGTTTATGCTGCATTTGTTTAACTCTGTGAAGCTGTGATTCTTTGCCCATCTGAAATATTTGATAGTCTACTAAACACTGCATACCCAATAGAAAAGCCAGATAAAGTATAGGCAGGGCTGGCCAGAAGAGAGAATAAATAGGAGAAGAAATCAAGGAGGAGTAAGTTCAAGGAACAAATTACAGAACAAGAGCAAGACCTCAAGGGCCAGCCACCCAGCAACCCAGCTGGCCATGGAGTAAGATATACAGAAATAAGAAAATGAAAAAGCCAGTCTGACAGGAGTAAGATGGTATCTCAGAGTTGTTTTGATTTGTGTTTCCCTGATGGCTAGGGATGCTGAACACTTTCTAAAGTGCTTATCAGCCATTTCAGACTCCTCTATTGAGAATTCTCTATGCAGTTCTGTAGCCCACTTTTTTTTGTAGCCCACTTTTTAATTGGACCCTTTGGCGTCCAAAGACTTGCTTCTTGAGTTCTTTGTAAATTTTGGAGATCAGCCCTCAGGTTCAACAGGTCCCATTTATTATTTGTTCACCTCAGTGTTTGTGCTACTGGTGTTATGTTCAGGAAGTGATCTCCTGTACCAGTTCATTTAAGGGTACCACCCAGTTTCTCTTCTAAGAGGTTCAGCATGGATAGATTTTTGTTGAGGTCTTTGATCCATTTGGATTTAAGTTTTGTGCATGGCGATAGACATGGATCTATCCGCATTCTTCTACATGCCAGCATCCAGTTATGCCAGCACCATTTGTTGAAGATGCTTTCTTTTTTCCATTGTATATTTTTAGTTTCTTTGTCGAAGATCAGATGTTCATACATGTATAATATCAGGGTGTTTGATTCTATTCCATTGGTCTACCTGTCTATTTTTGTGTCAATAAAGAGACAAACATAGTACGTACACTCTCATATATGTATTTTAGACATAGATCTAGGGAGTGCCAGCCTACAATCCCAAGGCCAGAGAGTCTGGGAAACAGAACCTTCATCCAATTGCTGATGGAAGCAGAGGCAGACTCCCTCAGCTAATTGCTGAGCTGAAACACAAGGAACTCAGTGACAGAGAGGAAGGACTGATGAGTAAGTGGGTTAAGACTGGGCTGGTTTAGCCCCCAGAAACTGCTAACCTGACAAGGGGTAGTTCTTGAATCCCAGAATGATGGCTGATAATACAGCATTGGACTGATCAAAACCCTCTGAATATGGGTGCCAGTGAGGAGGCCTAGGTAATCTATGGGGCCTTGGGTAGTAGATCAGTATTTATCCATAGAATACAAATGGACTTTGGGTGCCCATCCCACAATGAGAGATGCTCTCTCACCCTGGACTCTTAGGGAAGGGTCTAGGCCTCCCTAGATGAAATGACAGACTATGGACACCCCCATGGAGGGCCTCACCCTCCCTGGGGAAATGAGGTGATATTGAAGAGGGTGGGTGGGAAGGCATGGGAGGAAGGGAGGGAAAGAGAGAGGGACCTGGGATTTACATATGAAGCAACCTTGTTTCTAATTTAAATGTAAATTTAAAAATAAATATTAAAAAATGAAAATGAAAAAGCCCCAAGGCAAAAGGTAGAAGGGGATAATTTTAAAAAGCTGACTAGAAACAAGTCAAGCTGAGGGCCTGACATTTATAAGAAATATTAAGCATCTGTGTGTGATTTACTTGGGAGACGAGTGGTGGACCCCAAAAGAGCAAAAGAGTAAGAATAAAAACAACGTTTTCTCATACCAATGTGGGCCTGAATTTCCATGTAGAGCCTAAGAAAGCTAGAAGAAAGAAAGAAAGAAAGAAAGAAAGAAAGAAAGAAAGAAAGAAAGAAAGAAAGAAAGAAAGAAAGAAGGAAGGAAAGGATGGAGGGAGGGAAAGAAGGAGGGAGGGAGGGAGGGAGAGAAGGAAGGAAGGAAGGAAGGAAGGAAAAGGAAACAAAGAAAAAGGATACAGCTCTTTTTTCATCCAGCAGCACTATATAGAAACTAAATTGGCAAGTAAAATCTGTACAACGCAGGTAGACGCTTCTATAGCTAGAAAGATTTGATGCAGTACTTGGTCACAAACCGTACGATCTGTGAGCTTTAGGCTTGGCTTTCTGGACCAGAGAAGTGGGCAGAGGCAATGGATACAGCCACAGGGAGAATTCAGATGTAGCTTAATAGCTCAACTTTGGTCATGCGGTCAGAAAAGCGAAAAGATACTCTGTAAAAGAGGTTCAGATGGAAACATCCTCTAAACAGGTTCCAATTTGTTTTATAATGTGCATAGTGTTAAGAAAAAAAGAAAATGGGTATAGACAGTTAAAGAAAGACAAAAAGGTTTTAAAAAATAATACAAAGTCTAAAGAGACACTGAAAGTAATATAAAGGAAATAACGCCACACATGTTGGGAAATACAGGGGGAGTCTGGGTCCTGTGTGCTGCTGTGTTGAGTTTGAATGTTTTGATTGCTGAACAGCAAAGAACAGCTGCTAAAAGACCTGGAATTGAAAGAGGGACTGTTGAAAAACAACAAAAACAAAAACGAAATAAAACAAACAACAACAAAAAAACAACCTACGTACTTTAGGAATGCCTTAACTTTAAAAAGGTCAAAAGTGTATCTTTTAAATGGAAATCAAAAATGTTTTGGAGTTTTGTTCCCATGGGAAACAAAAGGCTGTGGATTCATCCCAGGTTGATATGGATCTGGTTGGATAAATCGAGAGCTCCTGAAACTGGACAGGTGATATCTATCAACAAAGGTTAACATTGGTCTTCCCAGCACTTGGTCATTGTCTCAGATTTTCTCAGGGACCCTAAAATGCTTTACCCACATTCAGCAGGAAGCATTCTGGAGAAAATGATGCCCACATTCCAAAGAGTTGGGGGGTATGGGTGGTCTTACCTATTTGGTGGACCATGGATATTTGTTATAGTTAGGGAAATATAGGAATATGGAAATGATAAGATAAAAGGGTAAACTTTTGAATCTACTTTAATAGGGTATATTATAGTATGTAATATAATCTAAAATCTCAAATAATTTGTATATTGATACAAATTTAAGGTAACTTTCTACAATACTGCATATATGTTTCTACTCTTGTTTAAAGGACTTTTGCATATTAACATGAATTTAAGGTAATTTTTGATGCAATACACTGTATTTATGTTTCCACTACTATTTAAAAGAGTTTTGCATATTTAGACAAATTTAAGGTTATTGTTGTTATAATATATTGTATATATGTTTCTATTCTTGCTTAAGGTATCCTACCTATGAGGTCCATTTAAAAATGTAAGGCAAAATTCTAGTTTTTTGAAAAAATTTTCTATAAACTATTTAGGATAATCAAGTAAACAGATTAATAGTTAAGTAATTTGTAACAATCAATTTTATAGATGTGTTAGGAATGTTGTTCCTCCTATATGCTTTTCCCTTCCCTTCAGGCTCTTCCAATTTAAGTGGATTTCCCGCTCTATCTGGTCTTTCATATCTCTCCACCTCTTTTTCTCTCTAGGCCTTTCTGCATTACCCTCTTCCTACTTCGTCCCACCTTTTGTCCCTCCCTTCTGTCTACTGCTTGTCTTCTCTCTGTTACCTCTCTCTATTCTGTCTTCCTTCTTCCCTATCCTTCACCCAGCCTCTCCCTAACAACTTTGCCCTCTTGTTCATCTCTTGTTCTTTGCTTTACCATTTCTATTCTTGCCCTCCCCAAACCCCTCCAGGTTTACATCTGTCTTCATTCCTTCTTCCTTATTCTTACACCCCTTCCTTCCTTTCCTGTCCTCCCCTCTCTTTGTCCTTTATACCTTTTCTATTTGTTTTTCTGCCTCTAAACCATTTTACTCCTCTGCCATAATTGTTTCTCTCCACCTTTTTTTCTCCACAGTCCCCTCACACTTCCTAAAACTCTAATTTTTCCCACTGTATTTCTTCTCCCTTTCCACTCTGTCGCTACCTTGCTACCTTCTTGTGCTAACCCATTTCTGCTTCCCTCTCCTATTCACCACCTCTAATCTCTCTCCCTCCTCTTCCTCCTACCCTACCCTCCTTCCCTGTATCCAACAATCTCACCACTCTCTGCCTCTCTTCCTTCTGATCTCACCTGTTCCCTTTGACTTTTCTGCCTTGCTTAGTGCATCTTCCTTTCCTGGCTTCCGTCTCCTCTTCTATTTTTGTCAGCCTCCTTTCTACTCTCTCATTGCTTAGCTTGCTCACCTCCTTTGTATTCCTCCTTTTCGTCCTCCTTCCCACCACTTTGTCCTCTCCCCATCTTTCTATCCCTTGCTGTCTCTAGTTCATCTCTTTATTTTTCTTCTCTTTCCTTTTCCTCCCATTCCCTTCTCCCTGTCCTTTGTCTCTTCTCCCTTTTATCTTACCTCTTATCTCAATGTCTTTCCCCTCACCAAATTCCACCTCCCACAGTCCCTTTCTTTCATCTCCCTTCTTTTCTCACCCTCTCCCATCTTTCCTCTTTTGTGTCCCCATTTCTCTTCCTCATACCTCACTATTGTCCCCCTTTCCTGATGCCTCTCTGTCCTTTACCTCTCTTCTCCATATTCTCTCTCATCTCCCCATCCCAATGCCACTCTGCTTCTCCCCTATGTCTTATACACAATCTCGTCTTTTACTCTCTCCTCTCTTTGCTGTCTCTTCTCACATTCCTTCTTCTCTTGCTCCTTCCTCTGCTTCTTTCTCCTCTCCCCAGTCTTGCTTTCCCCTAAAACTTTCTCCAATTCTCTTCTTCCTTTCTCCCCTCCCCTTTCTCTTCTCCTCCTCCTATTCTTTCTCCTATCCTCTCTTCTATCTCCCCTATGCATTTTCCCACTCACCCTGCTCCCACTGCACCACAGCTCTACTCTCTTTCCACATTCCCTCTCCCTTCTCTCCCTTTCACTCATCTGTGTTTTTTCTCCACTTGCCTCCTTCCTCAAACAATGAGATAATTATTTGAAAAAGAAAATGTAGCTGCAATTCTTCCCCTTAGGTATATGCAAGTCTTAAAATAAAATAGAATAAATTATGTTATAAGTTGCATCATTCCTTTAAATGGACATTTTAAAGCTGAATTGTTTTAGTTGAGTATTGTATATCTACTTGCCCTAACTCAAAATCTGATAAGTGTAGACTTTTAGCATTACGGCCTTTAATATGCACCTCCTTGGAATTCTATGAGACCATCACTCTGGAAATAGAGAAAATCAGCCTAGCATACATGGTGAATTCTATGCCAGAAAGCCTTCCTTTTTGAGGAACAAAATGAGACACATCCCTATAAATTTCAAAAAATACAGTGTATACATGTACAGAAAACACTCCTACCCCTTACAGAAAGAGAGACAGAGGCAGAGAAAGAAAGATGAGAATATTAAAATTAGATTTATCTTCTCATAGCAAGAAGTATTTTGTTAGGGCATCTGAGAATTATTTTGTTGTGAGCTAGCCATCAAGCCAAGCAGCAACATGAATTGTGAGCTTTAAAAGGCCTACACGGCAGGTTGATAGAAGGTTAGTTTAGAAGTAGATCAGGCTGGAGAGTGAACATAGCTCTGAATAAATCAAAGACCAACCACTTAGTGTCATCCTGTCATTTGTGAAAGGCTTGCAATATATTCAGAAACTATGATATAGTTCAATATACTCAGATATTAAAACTATACACTTCTTCCTCATCTTATTCTTAAATTATGAGTCCACTTCAAGATAAAAGTAGAGCAATAGGTGAACTTTAATATATACCCATCCCACATTTACATTTGAGAGTCTAGGTTGTTATTTACTGAGTAGTGTTTTGATGAATAATTTAAAGAAAACAATGATTATTTAGCTCTTTTTAACTCCTTTTTACACTACAGACAGGAAATACTATATTGTATTTACTAAACACAGACATCCTTCAAGAATAGTAGCATTATTTTTTTGTTCAAAGCCCAGTATTGGAAGTAAGTAAGGAGGTAGGGTTGCCTATAGACAGAGAAATAATTTTTTTCTTTACAAGCTAGTATAAATTTTGCATTCCAGTAAATCTTATTTAACAGCCTCAATATCACAATACTTTAGCAAGCACAACTGTGTCTCCACAGGGGAGCAAGCAAGTTCATCTCCCAGGAATGCTCAGAGGTGTCACCTATGGGCAATCCTAAGGGATAAGTAGGTGACAGAAATATGTATAACAACTGCTCTAGGGCAACCAATGGGTGTCATTCATCACTTTAGACCTTTCAGGCTAGTGTGTGACAATGACAATTTATCTGCAGGTGACAAACAGGGACTGGTAAATGAAGAGTACACTGCTCTAGAGCTTCCTAAAGTGTCATAGCCAACATCAAATACTCCCATTCTTGGATCTGAGCAGAATTTTGGCTTTTTGCCTCTGCTTCTATTTTTCCACTAGAGAGGAAGGATTTTAAATTAGTTTTGTAGATTAAATGTCATGTTGAGTGAATTTGTTTGTGTGGGCACCCTCAAAGGGACTCAAAGAAGCTTGTGCAATAAGTGGAAATAATAAGTAAATAACATGAAGAATCCAATTTCTACCCTATAGTTAAAATTTTATATATCAGCTCTTGACCAGTCTCTAGAAGTGAAATAATTAGCTCTTTCATGGAGTATTTTGGTGTCATAGGTGAATTATAGACTAAGAATAGGTCACAATTTAGCCATATAGAAGTTTGCTTTTAAAGCAGTAGACATTAAATTTTAAAATATTGTACTTTTCAGAATGAATAGACATCTTATGGGGAAATCTAGTATAGAATCAATATACTTGGCTACTAAATTCCTGGAAAAAGGAGGAACATCTGACTAAAATATTTTTAACACAGTGTCCTTAAAATTATCAGTTTGAAGAATGCAATAATTTTTCAATATTGAAACTAATGATCATAGTTAAATATCATATTTAGAGCTTTAAAAACATTAAAATGTCCTACAACAAACTCATTTGTATCATGTTCATCTGTAAGACAAAAACATAAAATGCTGTATAGTTCAAGGGTACATATTTCTCCAGGAGCTGGAAGGTATTTCTGTCATCTATAGTCTGTCTTCATTTTCTCTTTTCAGTGTCTTAGATCTTTTATTACAGAGCTATTTCACTTCCTTGGTTAGGTTTTTCCTAAATAGTGTTACACAAAAAAATAAAATAAAAGACACAGAAACTGATATTGGGGTTCAAGCTTCAAGCCGAATATCAGAAAAGCAAAGCAGCTGGCCACTATCTTCTTACCGCTACCTCAGGCAGAATGGACTGATCCTGTCTCCAGGAGCTCTCACCAAGCCTCAGACTTGTAACTTCTCAGTGTGGCTGGAGAATGAAAATGCTTCTACTGAGATCTTGCTTCTGTCTTTCATACTTCCCTAATGTTGGGATTAAAGGTGTGAGGTATAGACTACCTCTTAATTCTTAGTCCTAGGATTTAAGGCATGTACCACCACCTCCTAGCTTCTAGGTTCTTGAATTAAAGGTATGTGTCACCACTGCCTAATCTCTATAGCTTGAGACTGAATTTGCTTTTCTGAATCTTCCATCAAGCTTTAATAAGTCATAAATATTATATCATTACAATAATGTTTTTGTTTGTTAATGTATTTACTTGCCACTGTTGATTGCTTACCTGTTGTTAGCAGTTATGGTCTCCATCCCCCTGCTCCTCCCAACAAGTTATCTGTACCTTGTGAATCAGTTATTGTCCTTTCTGCAGACAGCTTTCAGTGGCTCACACTCTGGGAGACTGGAAAAGGCTCCTGCTGGAGTACCCCTGAGTGTCAGCACAGCACTTCCTTGTAACCTGGCCAGACAAGGGAGGCTAGGAGGAGTTTTTCTCAGGCTGGCAGTCAGGAGTTCAAGTTCCATTTTACACTTGCATGCACCATTAGCCTACTCTGATCTGATCGCTGTGTTTGCTTTTCCTCCCCAGCCCATTTCTCGATGAGTTTCCAGATTCCACAACTGCGTGAAGTTCACTGCTAGAGACAATTGATGCTAATCCAGAAACCAAAGAACATATGAACCTAGCAGTAGCCTTGAGAGTTGCCAGAAGTCCCTTCATGATAGATATTACTTCTAGTGCTGTTTCTGCAAACAATTCACTGGCAGAGACATTTAAGGTTGATCTGAAAGGTGGCAATGGAACATAATGACCAATAATGTTCAGTGTAGTTGTGTCAGATACCTAGAATTGTTGGTGGGAGGAGTTCACTGGCACCAGAGCCACTGGTCAGTCCATGGTCAGGAACTCAAGGAGAACAGATTGGCCCTGTGTACAAAAGCCCTAGACATCCTCACTGCATTCGTTCCCTTCACAACATTCATCCCCATCAACAGTCTGCTTTCTTTATTTGAATGTCTGAAATTTGAAGTACAAAAGGAGACTAGCTTACATTGGATGTTTTTTATGTCCTGTGGTTTATTTGTGGATCAGGAGAATAGAAAAATGTGTGATATGAAGAGACCATAGGTATCTGAAATGCCAGCAGAAGGAATGGCAGCAATAAAATATGAACTTGGTAGCTCCCTGGATATCAGAATACTGATAGGGAAGGTATTACACTTTTTGCTCTTGCTATTTGTTTTTTGTCTTGTTTTATTGTTATTGGTCAGTAAATTAGATACTGAATAAAAATTTATAAAAAATCCAATTAATATCTATTCTATAAATGGAAGCTTGGCTCAAACTTCTAATCTCAATTACTTGGGAAGCAAAGACATGAGACTCACAGGATCAAGGGCTACCTCGCGCAAGGAGTGGGTTTAAGTCCAACATGGGTAAGCTTGTGGATAAAAAGTGGAAAAGAAGGCTGTGGTTGTAGCTATGTGGTAGAATTCATGGGGTGTTTATCTGGAATGAGTGAGGATTAGTCTCCACCCCAGTACAAAAAAAGAAAAGAAAAAACAAGAAAGAAAGATGAAAATTAGAAAGAGAGAGAAAGAAAGACTTATACATATGGAGCCAGAAACTATCTTTCCTACTTGAATGGCAAATAAACCACTGTGAGCTGACATATACAGTAAAATTTAAAGACAAAAACAGTTAGATATCTAGAACTTATCTGTCAAAAGGGCCAGAACATGGCTGCAAAAACACTTGGGAGCACAAACTGTCCAAAATAGAGGGCACAATCAGGAGAACATGATCCCAGACTCCTATTGTCTATTGACTAAGTTCCAGCACATAGAAAGTTGGTCATCTTGCACTCTGTTTGTGCTTCTCCAAAATGCAGTGATGGGATGTAGCAAGTGTTCAATTCATGGTCTTTAGACTAAATTCCAAAGTATAAAAATAAGGGCAGAATAATGCAAAAGAAAAAACGTATGCAATGATATGGTTTGGAATGAAGGTGGCAGAGATCGGCTAAAATTCACATAAATTCTGCTATAATGAGACCTTTTACTATTCCTTTCTTCATCCTTCACCACCATTAATGATTTGTATGACTTTCCTAATCTTCAGTTAAAAATAGATATCATGCTAGGCAATGATGATGGCACGTGCCTTTGATCCCAGCCTGAGAGGCAGAGGCAGAGGCAGGTGGATCCCTATGAGTTGGAGGCCAGCCTGGTCTACAATGCTACACAGAGAATCTCTGTCTTGAAAAAACAAACAAAAAAGATATCCAAGAACATGATATCAGAAAATTCTCAATTCTTCTCATATTTACATATTTTTACACATATTTTGTCCAGGGTAAAATTTTAAAAATGTTCATATAGCCAATAGCTTTATAATCTAGAGATTAGCACTCTCATTAGGTTATTAAAATACACTGAATAAGGGGGAAAAGATAGCTGGAAGGTGAACCTTATTTTGTTTGGTGTTTCCAGCACTAGTTTTAACTCCATGAGAGCAAACTTCATGATTGTTTAATTCACAGCCCCATAACTGACATGTGATACCAACTATTAGTTGTTGTTTCTCAAATGAATTAGAAAATTGAAGCCATTTAACCATTGTGATCTCAGTTCTGTCATAAATAAAAAAGAAATCTTAATCTAAGTGTCACTTTGATTAGAAATAATACATGAATGAATGCTGGCACCTGTTAGAAATTTAGTGGTCATTGCAATTAACAAGCTTGCCAAGCATATATAGTGGCTGATTCATTCTGATCTTCTTGTACTTAAAGATTGATTTGCTACTATGGGCTCATTATGGTCAGCATACTTACAAATGAGAAACACTATTTTTTCTGATACCTAATTGTCCAAGTATACCTAATGCCATATTCTACAATTTGTAACATATGCTTATAACTTGGTATAGATGAAAAGTGACAGTAGCATGAACTATTTTGTTTGTTGTTTTGGGTTCCTTTGTTAGTAGTGAGTAAAGACCCTATAAATACAGTCAGGTCAAAAATGGTCTTCTCTGAAGAAAAATGCCAATGTCAAATGGGTTATCCTTACAAAGTGAAGTAGCCTGAGTATGACTCCATGCCCAAGCAACTTCATCACACATAATTAAAAAAGCTCTTTTGACTAACATCATGAAACTTTCTAACTTCTCTCAGTTTCCTGGGTGTGCATTTCTACAGCAAATGGGAAGGATGAGGTAATACCTAAAAAGAAATAATAAATACATTAAGAGATAAAATAAGATCAATCCATTTTAACACTTCTCAAAATTGTATAAATATTGACCAATTCATAACTAAAGGTACTGAAACTCAATAGTTAATCTGTAAAATTCAAACATCATAAAAACAAAAGCAACTTGAATGGACACAAATCAACATGGAGTTAAAAATGCTGAAGATGAATGAGAGAAGAATAAAAAACAGAAGAAAATGACAAAGATGAGATTGAACCAGTATGACTTAAGACTAAGGTCTAAATGGAAGTGGAGGGAAAAAACCAACTGCCATTCCCAAGTAAAAGTTCATTTGGAAGTGTAATGAAAAGAATTCTTATGAGTTGTGACTATTAGTGTTAACTGTCAATGTGTTACAATCCAGACTCACCAGGGAAAAGAGTCTCAATGAGGGATAGTCTAGATCTGTTTGAGTTTTGGGAATGTCTGTGTGCATTATCTAATTAAGTGAATCCATATGGGAGCTTAATTCTCTAGTTACGAGATCTTGAACTGTGTAGGAGTGGAGAAAGCAAGCTGTGCCTTAGAATGCATGCCTTCATTCTCTGTTCTTGACAGCAGGTGTGATGTCATTAGCTGTTTTATGTTTCTGTCTCCAGGTCTTGCCTGTAATGAATGATAGAACTGTGAGTTAAATATTCTGTTTCTTCCTTGGGTATTTTATTACAGCAACAGGAAATGAAAGTAAGTCACTAATCAAAGACAACACCTTTAGAATTACTTGTATAACTATATATTTTGATTGCCCATTTAAAAATATCTGCATATTTCTTATCAGAAAAGAAAAATTAAGAATTTTAACTTTTGGTCTTTATGTAGTTCCCTAATAATACATAACTGATATTGACTGGTCCAAATGATAATTATTATAATATTATAGTGGTTGAATGGAATTTTCACATTTTCATAGATTTAGCCAAACTTTTTAAATTGAAAAGTCTCTTTACAGTATATGGGAGAAAATTTTTAAATACATATCCAACATATATACAATAGAACCTTAAAAGTGTTATTTGTAATTTCTTTTTAGGGTTATTCCATTTTATGTAGATGATGAATCCATAAAATGTATACCAATAAAACTAATATTTAGAAATAAGACATAGACTTAGCAGTTCATTAGTCTGATATGAGAGATCAAAATCTGCTTCTCAGAACAAGCATAAAATATTATGGCTGCCCCTATTTCTTGCTATGGATTTTATAACTATTTTGGGATATGGCCCTATTTCAGTCAGATTTAAACTCATTACTACATGCAATTGGTGGAAGAGGAATTATCTGTCATCTTATATTTGACAGGATGTTCTCCTGGGCTGTGTATTTTAGGTTCAAATATAGATTCTGCCTCCTTCTGTCAGTTTGAGTCTTGTCTACATGAAATGAGTAACTAGGTAGAGAATATTGTATTGTTAAGTGCTATATCCGTAACTACTGCTGATCTAAAATAGTCACTGATATACTCTTTTATTTCCACACTTCAAGTATTCAATTTTCTTACTATCTGTTATCTCATTTTCAGTTGCTGACTAAATCTTATATACCAAAGTTATTCTTTAGGGAAAGCGATATATATCTTCCCTATTACCATATGCACTGGGCATGAGTTCTAGGCCAGCTGTGTTTTAAAATAAATTTTCTATTATTGGTTCTGGAATTTTTAAAAAGCTACTGTTTTTGACTGTGTCTTATGGAAGAATTCTAATCACGTGTCTAAATGATGAAATCATCCCAAACTACAAGTTGAGGAAAAAATATGCTCTTTGTCCCTGATATACCTCTGTAACTGATCATCATTTCCATTGTCTGTAAAATCTGATGCATTTCCCTGCTTCGGGCTTACTTCTAGTTTTATTTGTTTTTGTTTTAAAATCATCAGCATTGCTAAGTTTACTGTTTGTCTTTCCTTTGCCCTTTTGGGTAACATTTGTCCTTCATTTATTTTTGAAGACTAAACTTATCATAAAAAGCACATCATAATATCAATGAAACCAAATCTGCTTCATGCCTGCATTTGTAGCATTTTCTATTTTAGTGATCACTGTGTTAACTTACTTATCATATAAAAATATTTTACTGTTTTCTATGATGATATATTTTAAAATCTGTCTTTAACATGAGTAACATAAATCACTTCAAGGTGTGAGATAGAATATCAGTAAAATCATTTTCACCGTATTATGGTGCACTCAAACTATCTAATAGGAAAACTATTTTGGTTTCCAAATTTTCTAAATATATATCTGCATTGAAAAGGTCAAAATTATGATAACAGAATCAATTTCAGGCTAATTTACACAGCACAGTGTTTGCAAAACTACTTTAATGATACTTGAAAATTAGCATTCAAGTCATGGAAAGCATTGTCTATATTAAAGTATGCTGTGTGTGTAATATTATGTCTGCAATGCCTATATTGTTTCCTGGTGGATAATGAAGAACTTACTGCCAAATACGCAGCAGCATTGTTCTGAGATAGGAAAATGTCACTAATTCAAAAGTTCTAGTGTTAAAAAAAGGTAAAAGTCAAACAACAATAAAAGAGAATACTGTTGCTCAGTCCTAATTTATTTAAGCTGAGTTTTATAAAACATATGACAGCTCACTCTACACTACAATTATAGCTATTGTTATGTAGAATACCAAATATTGTCTTGATACCTGATTGTGCTTTTGTATCTAAAACATTTTAACAATGATTGAATCCAACTATGTGTCATTGAGATTTAACTCCATTAAAGTTGAGCATATGATCAAAATTTCAATTCAATAAAAAGTTCTTTCTGGATAATTTCTTTCCATATCCATTGACTATTCTTAAGTATCAAGAAAAAAGCAAGAAAACAAAAACAAAAACAAAACAAAACAAAAAAAACATATGTAACAAATTTTACTATGAGAGCAACTTGAAATTTTTAGGTCTAGATTGGAAATAAAGCAATTTGGATCTTACATTCCAATGAGATCAGCAGATAATCATAAATATGTAGATGGTCAGAGATAAGGTCTCCTCCAAACCAGATATAGAGTAGAATATGGGAAATCATTCTACATGTGGTAGTGAAGCAAAATGTACCATGTGGTGTTTAAAGTCAGGAGATGAATTGCTGGGTGTTCATGTGTGTACACAAAACCAAATATAAGAGGAAAAATGGCTCCCAACATATATTTGTAAATTCTCAGTGAAAAATATGGCTACAAGTTAAGCCAACTCATTTATGCTTCCTGGAGAATATAGAAAATATTTTTGTACTGTATGCTTTTGGGTAGTATTTGCATGTTAATTATAGAATATTAACTATTTCATATTAACACTAAGATGAGTAACTTCTGGTTTGCAGTCTCATTTGTAAAACAGATGAAAAAGTATTAAGTATGTCCAACATCAACTACTCATTAAAACAGATGAAAAAGTATTAAGTATGTCCAACATCAACTACTCAAGAAAACCACTTTTTATTCATATTGTTTTACCTGTAGGGGACAGTAGAACATATAGGATATAAAATTAAATATTCATTTCTTCAAAATATTGGGGTTCAGACTATGATGTAAGTAAATACAGAGTCTTCTTTCTCTGTTACTCTATCCCACTACGAACAGAACCACCATTCTAACCTGTAATATATGCACTCAACAACAGTAGAAATGTCTGACATGCCATCTTGAATAGGCTTCCACTGATTACCATCATTTGTTCTTTATTTCTCTTAGTGTATATTGCATTGAATATTCACTCAACATCAGCATTCCTTCTCTATGACCTCCATGGATGTGTTATTTTATTGCAAAGGCTACTACAATCATGCTCCTCCACAGTTTCCTCTTTATTAAGAATTACTAGTTTATAATGCACCATTGTTCAAATTATTCCTGAGAACACCTAGTTACTACTGTTCTACCTGATTTTGGGCCTATCAGTAATTCAGATAATACACAGTTGAGATTCAGTAATTTTTTAAAAAATGAGCTATTTCTAATTTTCTCACACTTTGGGGCTCTCTGTCCTGCCAAGGTAAAGTTACATTATTTTCCTAGGGTTTCTCCGGCTTGGCTAACACTGCATTTGTGTTGGATCACTGAGGAGATTCAGCTGTCACCCAGAACCTCTTATACATTTCTTCTGGAGTTAGCAAGTTGACAGAAAGCAGAGTCAACTCCATTCCTTCATCTTCTGTCTTGGTTGTTTAAAATCTTTCATTTCATTGGCAACTTGGAACTTCTTTTTCTGATTATTCAAACAGATTCATTTTTTTAACATAATGTTCTTTAATCTCAGCAGAAAATTTTGTTCTTACCATCTGTTCAATCACTAAGAGAAGTATAACCAATCAAGAAAAATACTAATGCTAACATTAAAATTTAAAAATCAAAATAATACAAAAGAAAAATCTCAAGGCTACTTTTTGTTTAATTCATCATTTAAAGTCTGATCCTGCCATGTTGTATACAGTGAGTTTGCGACTAGGGTTGTGTTCCTTTAATAATTTCAGTTAGTGGTCTGTGATATCAGATACGATTTTAATGAAAAATATTACATATTCTTTATTTACACTCTATAAACATTTTAGATTAATGTGTGTTTTACTTAATGCTAAATAGTATTTTGGGTTTTATTTTGGTTTTCCAAGATAGGGTTTCTCTGTGTAACAGTCCTGGCTGTCCTGGATCTCACTTTGTAGACCAGGATGGCCTCAACCTCCCTAGGATCTACTTGCCTCTGCCTCCGAAGTGCTGGAATTAAAGGCATGGGCCACCACCATCGAGCAACTTCTAAATTCTAAAGTTTTATTAACACTATATTATTGTGGGTGATATTAAATCATTAACTAAAATAGTGTTGGGTAATATACAGTCAGGACTGGAACAACACTACATCGTGCTAAAGTATTGCAACTTTTCTTTCAGTAATAATGCAACATTGGACATTAAAAATTAGCATTCGATAGTGAATGTACAGTTGCCATTCAGCATATATTCATGGACATTATCCAAAGTAGTTTTCCTATGCTTTGATAATGAAATAGTAATTCTGGACATTCTACTACTAAATCCCCTGACATTGCAGACATTTGGTCATCTACACATGGAGCAGGTAAATTGAAGAATTCTTCCTCACTTGTCTCTAATTAACCTTCACTTGTTGCCAAGTGTAATCAGGAAAGAACATACTCAGAAAAAAAGAAAGACAAGGAAATGAAACCTGAGTAGAGTGCAAAGGTACTCATTATAAAGTTAGCAAATGAAATTTCTGTTTACCAAGGAAAGAATAAAGATGTCAGCTGCCAACAGCTATATTATGACATGGAAGGAAAAACAGGCTTAAGTACACAGACTAGTTCATTATCAAACTAATTAGGAGGGACTGTCTTATGCTTAGGAAAGCCAAGACTATGGTGCAGTTTAAAGAAATTTAGCTAAGGTTTACTCATGTTGAATTAGTACAGTTCTAATTGTTTGCAACCTTTCATACATGGGCACTATATTTGAAGCATTTCCAATACATCTACCACATATTCTATTCTACCCACTCCATCTACTTGCATGTATCCATGATTCTCCCTCTCCCTCTCTCTCTCTCTCTCTCTCTCTCTCTCTCTGTCTCTCTCTCTCTCTCTCTCTCTCTCTCTCTCACACACACACACACACATATATATATGTATATATATATATATTTGAATATAACCTGCGAAGTTCATGTTGGACAATTTCTATACAGAGGTGAATGAAGTTACTTCAATGGAATTTTATTCAAAGAAGAATTTAATCATGAAGTTATTAGGTAAAAATATGGAACTAGAAAACATTATACTGAGTAAGGTAACCCAGGCCAAGAAAGACAAATACCATATATGCTTGTATTTCTGGTTCCTAGCTTCAAACCTTTGGATGTGAGTTTATTACTTGACAAAACCACAGAGACCAGGAAAATAAAATGGAACTATGGCTGGGTAGGGGTGGAGGTAGGGTGGAGGTAGGGTGGGGATTGCAGCAGGAAGTAACTTTAGATAGGGTGTTACTTAATAGGAAAGAGTTGCTATGCAAATTTTAAATTTATTGATACAACTAAAAAAAATCCATGCACATGTAACAGTGACACTATAACACATAAGTAAGAATGATAGTGGACTAGTTCAAACTCCTCACATTTTTGCAATATTTTTCAAGTATCGAAAGTCATTACAATCCTATTTTGTCTTTTTATTATCTAATAATGGTTTGGGAAAATAATTTATGTTTTTCAAACATGTTTATAGTTATAGACAAAGATGCCAAATTCTATATCTTCAGCATGTCATATTATTCTAGCCTAGAAGTTCTTAGTAATAGACCTTAGATTATGTCTTTACAAAATTGTTTTGATTGTTGTTTTGATATCATTTAATTTGGAAAGAAATTGCCTTTCTCTGCAGACTGAAGCAATGTCATGTTATAAACAATTTCAAACTCTGATAGGGAATCAACTGATGGCTTAAAAAATACTCCTGTCTCTTGAGAGACCAGCATAAATCAATTTTCAAATTACAGAGGCGGGATCAATCTGAGAACAATCTACAGCATGTTTAAAAACACACAGTCTTGGGTGCTTCAATAAAAATCACACTGGGCCTGAGTTCTGCCTTCCCAGAAAATGATGTTTCTTGCTGTTTCTTTTGTTTTGGGATCTTTGGACCCTCAGTGGTCCTGGCAAGAGGCCTTGATACCCTATTAGAGAAAGGTTTATATATGAACCCCATATTGCCTTATCTCTTGTGACTACAGCTTACTTGTTTTATTAGGAAATAATTAAAATGCTCAAAATTAAGTTGGAAAGCTGCCAGTTTTCCATGGTTGCTTAAAGAGCAATGGTTTGATAGTGTTTGTAACTAAGGAAACAGGAAGGGGCAAGATGCATATAAATTTATCTAAAAAAAAGCCTAAATGTAATTACAGAGAAAAATATTTCTATAGTTGAAAAGTTTACTAAATAGGAAAGTAATTAAAACACAAACTCAATGCAAGATAAATGGATTACTTGTTCAGTACTAATATTTCTGAACTTCAATTTTTGTTGACTTGCAAAAATAACTCATTTTAATATATTAAGAAAATTAATAATTTTTCCTGTGGCCAAAGTAAGATCAGAAGACAACTTTAACCAGATAGTGGGCTCAGGTACAACTCACACAAATAAATGCACCTTATTATTAAAACAAAAGTATAATACCAATCTTTGATGTTCCATTGACCATAAAGATTACTCATTTTACATTCTTTGTTATATTCTATACATGTATGAATATAGTCATTTTGTCAAAAATAGGGTATATGTATCAGCTTCCTTATTTACTTTTGCTTAATTTTCAATGTCCTGTGAATAAAATGCACATTCTTCATTTTTACCAAGATAATAGGAAATTTAGAGTTGTATAATTTAAAGCAGTAGTTGAAAGGTATAAAATACTTCTGATGAAGCAC
Organism: Mesocricetus auratus; assembly: GCF_017639785.1. NCBI lineage: Eukaryota > Metazoa > Chordata > Mammalia > Rodentia > Cricetidae > Mesocricetus > Mesocricetus auratus. The sequence goes on along the minus strand of NW_024429184.1, from coordinate 50,866,305 downwards.
TTATCTTTATCTGCATTGAATGGGGGATTTAATAGTCATCAAGTTTCTAACACAATCAAACTGGGTTTCAAATACATGTTGAAATTACACACAGAGAGGACACTATCATAATTGACCCTTATAAATTTTGATAATGAAATATGGTAAAAAGAATTGAAGCAACATCTCCTCTAAGAGCATAAATTCACATATACTCACTAGGTGAACACCTAAATATCTTACACAGTACTGCTGATTTTAGTTTGTTATTTTAAAATTATTCAAGTGATAGCAGAGAAAAGAAAATTATCAATGATCAATTGCCAAATATGGCAAGCCTAAGACAGTTTATCTACTTAATAATTTGCTTTCCCAGCTCATTGTTCACTTTTGTCTGCTTGTGAACACATGAAAATGAGAAGTAGTATATGTAAATTTCCTAGGAAAACTAAAATAATCTAATTCCGTTTTGAGCCTTTATTTGCAAAGGGAAAACATGCCTTTTCCAGACACAATTGCAGTCTAGTCACCCATAAACTATTTGAAGCCAAAGAAAAAAATTTTGACAGTGTTAGCCACAATGGAAAGTGTGTATTATATGTTCTAGCATGGTTGTAGTAAATGCATGAATTGTATCTTTTAGCTGGTAGTTTTCTTGCATTTAAATAACTTTACCGACTATATATAAGAAACATGCAGCATTTACTCTGTCACTGGAGATTAACACAACAATCAAAAAGTTTCTCATGAAATGGGTGTAAAAACAACTTGAAAGAGGAGTATGGGTTAGGTTTATGGTGGTGATTATGTTGATTGATGGGTACATTGGCAATGGGGCATCAAAAAGCTGAATAAATATTCCAACCTGCCTAGGGGGACCAGGGAAAAGGTGCCTCACATTGCATTTCTTGATCCTGCACAATATTTGTATTAGAAGATAGCAAGCATATTTGTGAAATTAGTGAATAATGTGTTTGAATGTCTTGTTCTGGGTACTTTATATACATTCAATTCCTTTCATCTTAATAAGAAACTCACGGAATTGGAGAAAACTTCAGAGGTGTCCTTCTACAACTCTATTTGTGTTAAAACCAACCAACTGACCAAACAAGCAAACAAACAAAAAAACTTGTTGAAGTAAATATGACTGATTGGACCCAAATATTTTAACATTTTTGCATGTTGCTGCTCAAGTTTATACCCCAAATAAAAGCAAAGAAATTTCAACCAACATGATTCTTGTGTACTTTCTGGATGCTGACAGATTTTTTTCTTAACAAAGGTCATGATTCTTTAAAAGGGAAGACTTGAAGTAGCCCTGTTTTTATAAATGACAGAACCTATAGCCCTAAGGGGTTTAATGAAACACTTAAAGCACAGAATCACACATAGAGAGCTGCATATATCTCAAAATGAAAACACAGTTATAGAGAGACATGAAGGCACAAAGTCATGGGGACTGATGATGTAAAGAAAAACCAATGCTCCAGGACAAGTTTGGAAGAACTCTGTCTTGGCAGACCTAATGACCTGACCTCTCAGAATGAAAATAAGGTCACGGTTAAAATGAAGGATTCTTTGTTGTTGTTGTAGGTTGTTTTTACTTCTGTTTAAAATTTTCTTATTTTTTGATCATCTCTTACATTCATACAATTTGTGTGGATGACAGCCATCTACCGCTACATCACGCCAACTTCTCTGGGGCTTCCACACTATCCCTGTCCCAGCTTCATGCTCTCCTCTTACTTTTTGTTACTAATTCCTAGGAGTACAATTAATGAGTGTATATGGAAGCTAGGAATTCAAATCTGAGCATTCCAATATGTTTGGAAGGATTAGGAGAAGATACTTTTCCCCTCAACAACAAATTTTGAGGAAGTTACTTTTTTAGTAACTTACAAGGCATTTTGCTCTTAAGGTGCTTTTTTTGACTTTAGAAGTTTATGCAAAAATACCACTATCTGAAATTACTTGTCAGTGTGGTTGCACTAGCTATGTGTTTCCTAATGTACTTTTTGGGGAATATTTGAACTTCTTATAAATATTATGCACCTATGATTCAGAAAACACTATCTGTTCTTTTGGGAAAGATTAATGAAAATTTCTAAGTAAATGGCACATGAAGATTTTTTTGGGCAATTAATATTGCCTGTGCTTCTTTTCTCCACAATTCCATTTTAATTTAGAATTTATGGTTAAAGAAGAGAATGAAAGAACTGCAAATTCATAGAATCAGAGGCAATACTGATTGTTATAAACCAGTGATATAATGTTTGTGGCCCTGGGATACAAACACATAAACACACACACACACACACACACACACACACACACACACACACACACACACACACCTCCATACCCTTCATACACACACACCTTTGAAATCTAAAGGAAACCTTGACCCACCTTTAATTTTTTAATTTAATTATTTTATTATTATTCCCAGCATTCACTTTGCATGGCTTCCAACTGCCTGTAACTACAGAAAGTTGAAACCCTTTTCTGTATCCTGTAGGCAACTGCATTTTGAATACAAATTTGAAAGCCATATCCTGACCAACTATGTAGAGATGTCATTAGTTGGTCCTGTTTTCCAGTAATAGCATTACCTAATTTTCAAAATTAGAGTTCATTTTCTGCCCCACATTATTACTGACACCATCACCAATGCCCTACCATTCTACATGCCAATTTCTACATAAAGTCACTAGAGACACCATTGCCCTATCTATGTTTAGAGAAGCTATACCTGAGTCGCATAATTAGAGTCGCTATCACCTTGCTGACCCCATTATAGATACCATCATTTGAGTTCCAGTTAAAGAAATGTGATGTCCTGGATACAACCATTAAAAAAAACATCTAATAGGCATCAGTACTGGAGAAACCTAGGTGGCACCATTGAAGATGCCATCACCTGCATCATTGCATTACAAATATCATTCATTGTGCTGCATCAGAAGAGGTACCATTGCCTGAAATTCACCACTGGCAATGAAAAAGCTTAGGTCTATGACAAAAAACCATCATTATGAGTGGTTGCTTTGTCTGGAAGCAATGCTGAAAGCCATCTCTTTGGTCTCACCATTTAAGATGTCAAATGTGAACCCCATCATTGGTTCCACCATTGAAAAGCTATGTATTGGGTCTCAATATTGTAGATATTATCTTCTGTGCAATACTTTTGGAGGTGATATTATCTGAACATCATAATTGTAGATGCTATTGTCATGGACCTCACCATTAAAGTTCCTGTCTTCTCTCATCTGGACATCCCCATCAGAGATTATCCTACTTTGAATCATTGCTAATGCTATAGCCTCAATATTATCCCATTAAGGGTTCCATGAAACATTCAATTGAGAGTACCATTTGCAATGATACCATTGGTAATGTAACAATGACATGTGTATTTTATCAACTGAGATCCACATTAGAGATGACATGGTTTGCACACCATAATTATAGATACCATGATCTACATCAAAGATGCTGTCACAGTTACTGTTTCATGGCCATGAACAGAAATAAGGACCAAGGTAGATCATAAAAGAAAGCATTTAATTATGACTTTCTTACAAATTCAGTGAGTTAGTGCATGATCAGCATGGTGTGGCATGTTTTTGTAAGCAGACACATGCACTGTTGGAGGAGTAGGTAAGAGTTACATCATGACCCATAGGCAGAAGTTAGATAATGAAGCATTTATTCTGGCAGAGCTTCTGAAATCTCAGAGCCAGATATCATAGGTACATACCCTCCAACAATACCACATTTCTTAATCCTTCTTAAAAAGTTCCACTAACTTTAAACCAAGCATCAAGCATATTAGTCTATGGTGGCTAATCTCATTCAAACCATGACAGATGTCATTGTTTTGTGTTTATCTATAGGGATGTTATCATGCATTGGCATCACCATTAAAATGTCATATATCCACAGCTAAACACTGAGCTGAACTCTTGGAACCCAGTGACAGAGAGGGAGAACTAATGAGCAAAGCAGTCAAGACTGGAATTTTTAACCCACAGAAACAGCTGACCTGAACAGGAGGGAGCTCTTGAACCCCAGATTGATGGCTGGGAGTCCAGCATGGGACTGATCCAGACCCATGTGGGTGTCAGTGAGGAGGCCTAGGCAATATGTGAGGTAGCAGATCAGTATTTATCCTTGGCTACAAATTGACTTATGGTTCCCATCCCACAATGAGGGATGCTCTCTCAGCCTGGAGTCTTGGTGGAGGACCTAGGTCCTGCCCTGATTGAAATGACAGACTCTGGGAATCCCCCATGGAGGGCCTCACCCTCCCTGTGGAATAGAGTGGGGATGAGGGAGATGGAGGTGTTGGTAGGAGGGCGTGAGAGGAGGGGAGGGAGAGGGAACTGGCATTGACATGTGATGTCACCTTGCTTCTAATTTAAATTTAAAAATAAATAAAAAATAAAAGAATCCTAAAAAAATAATGTCATTGCCTGAATGTCACCATTAAAGATTCCATTGCTTGAGCCTCATTAATTCTGTTGTCTCATAACTAATAATTAGAGATATCAAACCTTGGAATCCTCCTTTAGTGATGCCCATCATCTTGACACTAACACTGAAGGTTTCATTAATTTGAACTCATTATAGATACTTTTTTTCCTTTTGGACATCTCAATTAGAGATTCCATTAAATAGACTCATATTTGAGAAAGTAATGAACTAGAATTTGAGAGTTACCCTCATCTTAGCTGTGTGAATGGAGTTGGTATGTATTTTAAATCACACACTGTTATAGCTGTTATCACCTGGGCTATACCACAAGAGAATCGACCACTTTGGGATCATCATCAGTGACAATACAACCGTTGTGCACCACCATTGGAGATGTCATTACCAGGAATATATTACAGATGGTATCATCAGGACCACACTATTGGTTTTGTCACTGGTATAACAATAGTGGCACTGTCATTTGGCTTTGCCATTAAAGATTCCATTGTTTGAATCTTGACACTAAATAACTCATTCCATTGATATCATCATTATGTGTACCATCACCTTGACCTCAAAAATGTGGATGACTTTGAATGGGATATCCACAGAAAAATTAATTTACTGGACCTCAAATTAGAGATGGTATCACGTAGATCACACATGATGCAATTGTCATTAGGGTCTCTCCGTGATATGTGCAATCACCCGGGCCTCATCGCTACACAGTGCTATCCTGTGTGCTTCCCCAGTAAAGGGACTGATGCATGTAACTCATCTTTGGGGATCTGAGTATCTCACCATTAGACATGTAAAAATATAGGCCTCATCTTTGGAAATCATTACTCTGTGTCCCATTATCAAAGTTGGTGTAGCCAAAGCTTCACATCTATTGATGTTATTTCCCATTTTACTCCATTGTCTGGTCTCAAATTAGAGATACTATTAAGTATCTCTATTAATAGAGGTATCATTGCTTGGGACTCACCATTAGAGATTCAATTGCCTGGACTTCACATCAGAAATAAAAAATCTGGGCAACACCACTGAAAAAGTTATTTACTGAATTGCAACATTGTAAATGTTACCTCATGAGTCACAGTATTAGAAAAAACATCAATTGGATCTATGCATTATTCTTTCCATTATCTTGGACATCATCATAGATCTGCTATCAAATATTTCCATCCTTTGAAAATGCTATCTATTGAACCAAAACATTGAACGTGATATTGTCTCATTACTACTACCAAAGTTGTTATTGCCTGTAGTTCCCCCATCAGAGCTACATAGGAGTGTATCAGTTATTACTGGTTTCATTTTCTTTAGGATCACAATTAGAAAGTGCATCACCTGGATCTAACTGCCTAGACAATCTAATCTCTGCATAGTCACTATAGATGTTATTTATTGGGCTTTACTTCTAAAGATACTGCTGACAGAGATGTGAGTACATGGCCTTCCCATTAAACGTTCTTTTGCCTGAGTTCAATGAAGATGCCATATCATGGGACTAATTGTTAGAGATGTCAAAGCTTGTACCCCATGTTCATAGCTGCTATCACCCTGGTTTTAACAATAGACTGCTATTACTTTGATATTACCATTATAAATGCCACTACCTGAGCCTTAGTAATAGTATATACCTACTGTGTTAAAATCTAACAACACTGACATTATCATTGCGTCATTGGAATGGTCATTGCCTGAAACTTGCTATTAACATTACTTTTACCTATGCTCGGCCAATACAAATACCATCACCCAGGCCAGTATTTACAAAATCCATCAATGAGTCCTATTGATAGAAATGCTGTAACCTGTACCCCTTCATTCCAGATGACATCACTATAGCTGTAACTAGTGATGCCATCACTTTTTTTTCACCATCAGAGATTCCTTCACTGGAATTTTATTAGAGATGGATATCATTGTGTGATTCTCAATGTTGCAAATGCTATATCTCTGGCCTAATCACCAGGGGTAACATCTCCATGATTTCATCATCAGATGAATTCCTTTACCGGGTCTTCACTATAGAGCTGTCTTTGTCTAAATCTCATCTTTAAAGATTCTGACTATCATCAATATAAATGTTGTTTCCTGGACCCTTATCTATATCTAGACACTGTAAATGTCATTTCTTGGGCTTTACTCTTACAGATACAATTAGTATAGTCCAACCTTTAGAAATACTTCATTGTGTGCCTAACTATCAGAAAACAAATGTCCATAGGTTACTGAAATCTACCAGCAACATAACACAACTTTTGGTTAAATGTTCGATTTAAGCAATAAAACTTTAGGTTCAAAACTGTGACTTTCATTTCATTGAGCAGATCTTGAATGTGTGAAAGGTTGGTTTGTATACTCTCATGCAATCACCTATCTATTAAATGGTTAATGTAACCATTCTACTCAGTCATATAGTGTAAAGAGAAGCCTTCCCACCAGCCTGGTTCCAGAGCCACATCAGTCTCAAATAAACACACAGGAGGCTATACTAATTATGAAGCTGTTGGTCTTGCTTGTTTCTTACTGGATAGCTCTGACTTAAGTATTTATCCCACAATTGTTAATCTAAGTATTTCTCTTACCCGAGAACTTTCCAGGCTTCTTATCCCTATGGCAGTTACATCTTGACTCCCTATGTTTCTCCTACCAGAGTCCTCCTCGACTCCTAGTCCCACCTATCTTGCTTCCCTATTGGCCAACAGTGCTTTATTGACATATACACAGGACTTCCCCCATCAATATAGGATTTCATAAGTATCCACTACCCTATGATGAGGGGAGAGAACAGTTATTTGGGATTCATATAAATACTGAGGACAAATAGATTGAACTTATCTTTTGAGACATTGGTGTTTATTAGGGGTAAGTGATGTAATTTTGATAGGAAAAATTTCCAAAGAAATTGAAAGATACGAAAGGAATTGAGCAATTTTAGGCATAAAGCATTCATAGTAATGAGGCATATAAGGAAAATTCACAGAAAACAAGCATCTTTGAAAGGTGCTAAATTTTACAAAGGAAATGTTCCCTCCAGACTTGTAGATTTACTGCTTGGTTTCCAGCTGGCAGTATTTTGTGAGAGCTAGTGGAAACACTGCTATGGAAGGACTAAATGGAAGAAATGGGTCACTTGGTGTTTGACTTTGAATATCATAGCTGATCCCATTTTCCATATCCACTGCCTATTATTCATTACTAAGGGAAGATATTCCTCTTCCACATTCATAGTATTCCTTCCAAGATCATGGAGACAAATAACCACAGACTGAGGTTATCAAAGCCAGGAACCAATCTTAGCTGCCATTCTTTAGTCTCTTCTACTGGGTATTTTGATAAAGTGAACAGAGAGCCCAAAAATATCCACATTAGCATTAAATGCATGATTGTTGCTACAAGTAAAGCTGACCATATAACTCTAACTCTGGATCTTGTTTGTGTCTGAAATTTAGAAAAAATTTGAGAAGCAAGCTAGTGAGGTCCTAGCATGATGTCCCACTCCCTGTCTTTCAGAATAGAAATATGTATATTGGAAGTATGTAATTTGTCTTTTCATTTTTATAGGTACCCATGACTAAGTGCTCATACTGAGTCCCAGCAAATGTAAGAAATTTAATTCTTAAGACTTTGGAAATCGCCGGGCGTTGGTGGCGCACGCCTTTAATCCCAGCACTTAGGAGGCAGAGGCAGGCGGATCTCTGTGAGTTCAAGGCCAGCCTGATCTACAAAGTGAGTTCCAGGACAGCCTCCAAAGCTACAAAAAAAAAGACTTTGGAACTCAAGGAGATGGATTATCACATGATACATTCCTTTGAAGGCCAGTATCAGTATGCAGTTTTAATAGGAAATGTGTCACACAGACTCATGTATTGAATGTTTTGTCTCCATTTTGATAATATTTTTGGGTGTGGTAGAAGCCTGTCTCCTCACACAAAATACATCACATGGAATGTGGTTCCTGGTATCATTATATATTTAGCAAACAATTGGTGTCAATCTATTATGGTTTATGCATATCAGTCATGCAGAGATATATGGAATATGCAAGGCATTGCACCTCTTAAAGGGGCAGTTTGCAGACATATATTTAAGGATAACAACACTTAGGATGAACAAATGGTCAATTTTTTTCATGAAGGATAACAACTAATGAGATGATATATGAATAAATTTAGCTTGAATATGGACATTTTGAGTCATACTCACCATGATTTACAGGCCAAACTGCTAAAGTGATGCTCAGAAATTACCAGTTATACCTAGAGTAATGAGATTGGTTTTAAAACACAAATTACTTTTGACTGAATGAAGTTATTTTTATTACGAATGCGCCTTTCCTTCTGACCCCAAGTGGAATGTTCCACGAGATCTTGCAGACCAGTTCCATATTTGTGACAGTTAATTGCCACAAGAAATTGTGCTTTGTTCAATCGTAAACTTGTCTACCTCTCAAAGCATCCTGTCATTATTGTCAGACACCAACAATGTGTTCTGAAACAAACAGAAAATAATAAACTACACTGGGGAAGATGGCTTGACTATCGTTTAAGGTGATGCAGAAATATTTATTGCACCTAAATCAAGTTCCTAACACACTATATAATAACTATGTACAATTACTATTACTAAAAAACAAACACATAATGGATCTTTCACTCAAAAGTGAATGAGATTTTCCCAATATACCATAGACTTCCTTTTCTTACTTTATACCTTTCCTTGAAACCTGTGTGATAAACAATTTTTACTGAAAACTCAGAAAATAATTGAGAGCATCTAAGAAAGAGATCTTTATCTACGTATAAAAATATATCTAAATATGGTAAAATCAAATGACAGCATTCAAATTAATGGGCTTACAATGACTGGTCAGGAACATAGAGGAAGGTCAGGAAGAGAATTTAAAAAGCAGGCACAACATGACCAAGCTGATCAGATGAGGAAGGAAATGAATTCTTGGGAAAACAATTCACTCATGGCTGCAGAGGATCAGTTCGGTCTCTACTGCCCACTCATACAGCAGAACACATTCAAGGTATCATTGCCCTTTCCTCAAGCAGACTTCTGAATTTTATAAATATGTAAACCATTTTACATCCTTCTGTAACCATTTGAGACAGATTGACTTATTGGTAAGATTGGCTTCCAAGAAAATTTCTGTCTATTCTATCCAGACCAATCCAGGCCACCCTACTGTTAGATGAAGGGGGGTAGGTGGTAGATGAAGACTTTGAAATTCAGCTACCAGAGGCATTCTAATAGGTTCCATCTGCCTTCCATTCTAGTGGGTATATTTCTTATCTGTTTTTTACTTCATCATTTAATGAAATACATCATATTAAATGCTTACTCAGCCTGTGCCCAGTGTTATTTGCAGCAGCACAAGAATCAAGGGTGTTGCCATGCTTTGGGTCAGACGAAATGTGGGAGGAAGACTCTCTCTCCATCTACAGCAAGTACTAACATGTCAGATTATCAGAGAAATTAAGGTCTCACCCTCCTCATGGATCACCTCTGCCCTTCCATTGATTATTACAGGCACAACCACATACACATTAGAGTGGCAGTGATTTTAGTATTCTTTGCTAAATTCAAGCCAACTAGAATATTTCAACTGGAATATTCGGCATCCTCTAGAAAATGTGAATATCATTGAGCTCATATAAAAGAATAATAGGTTGTATTAGTGATTCATAAGTCTCCTGTTCATTAATGACTTGAGGATATATGAATTCTAACATTATGGGTATAAAGTTTGCTTCCAAGCAAACACTTTGGGTGAGTAGGTCCTTACAAATGAAGGTTGGCAATAGTTTGCAGATGGACTTGAGAAAGCACAACATAAAAGTTTGTATTTTGCAATATCAGTGGATATATATATATATATATATATATATATATATATATATATATATATATCCAAAGGATGCTCAATAGTAACACAAGGACATAGCAGCATTATTCAAAATAGCCACAACCTGGAAACAACCTTGATTCTCCTCAACTGAAGAATGGATAGAGAAAATGTGGTATATTTACATAATGGAGTATTACTCAGCAGTAAGAAAAATGACATCATGAAATTTGCAGGCAAGTGGATGGAATTAGAAAAAGAAATCCTGAGTGAGGTAACCCAGATTCAGAAAGACAGACATTGTATGTACTCACTCATAAGTAGATACTAGATGTAAAGCAAAGGATAACTAGACTACAATCCACAGCTCCAGAGAAGCTAGTTAACAAGAAGGACTCTTAGAGGGACACATGGATGTCCCTGGGAAAGCAAATTAGATGAGATATACTGTGTAAACTGGGAGTGGGGAGTAATAAAGCAGAGGGAATAGGGGATGAGAGCATGAGGGAATGAGATAGTCTAAGCAGGAGGGACAGAGTGAGAGAGCAATGAAAGTGATATCTTGATAGAGACAGTCACTATGCGGTTAGGGAGAAACCTGCTGCTATGGAAGTTCCTAAGAATTCACAGTATTATCCCAGATAAGATTCCTAGCAATAGTGGAAAGGGTTCCCAAACTGGCTTTCCCCTGTAATCAGATCAGTGAATAGCCCAACTATCATCATAGAGCCCTTCATCCAGTAATTGATGGAACCAAGGCACAAATCCACAACTAAGTACCAGGCTGAGCCCTGGGAATCCAGTGAAAGAGAGGGAGAAGGGAATATATGAGCAAGATAGGTCAAGACAGCTAATTTTCCATTGAGGTTGTAAAAGCACCAACTATATAACTTACCAAGTTTTCTCAGTAGTGTTTTCTACCCCTTCATCCCAATTCACAAATGCTATGAAACCAGATTGATCTATCATTTAGAATGACTTGTCTCCTGGATCACAAATAATTCTCAATTGAAAATTGAGACCAATAAATGACAAACAATAGAAAAATGAATTATCATTCAATTATAGAAACACAAAATTGAGAATCAGAGATATCGTTGGATAAAAAAAACAAAAACAAAAGGTAGGCCTCAATGAGTTCCTGTGAGTTGCACATCACAGACCATTCAAACATGTTCTGGAAGAAGATCTAAAGTAATGTTCAAGAGGTTTCTAAAACTAATCTTAAGATTATAAATTCTTTTAAAACGTCTATAAGTCATGATAGTTTATGACAATGAATGCTAACATGTATGGCTTTTCTCTTCCTAGAAGACAAAATAGAATATTCTTAATATCAGGCTTTTTATTATTTTGTAATATATTCTACATTTATTTTCTAAACCACTTTAATTAAACATGTTTGGAAATCAGCCAGTGAACTAAAAAATTCTCTTTGTAGTCCTTTCTAAAGCTTAGAATTAGCTAAAACTTTTGACCCTTTGGGGTAAAAAGAGAAAGTGCAGTGTTTATAACATTATATGATTGCAAATTACTTTTTAAATAAAATTTATTGCCCCAATATACTTTATGAAACACAGTTTTGGAAATGAAAATGTATAGGTCCTTCCAAAACACATGGGATTCTTTAAGAATAATACCTAGCATTCTATTTCCTAGCATGCCATAGTTTTCTCTGACAATTTGCATGGGTAATTTCACTGCAAATAAACATGTCATATCCACAATGTATGTGACATTATAGCTTCTACATATTTCAAAATGTGAGATATATTAATCCACTGATTCTTCTTTCAGAAGTTGAATTATCACATATAAATATACTGTTAGATTTGTCCACCATACATGCCTGTGTTATATAATTTTGTTATGTTAAGCCTTAGTTCTAACTAAAATTATTAAAAGAATAGTAGGTCTACAAAGGTCAGAAAGATGTATTTTATTTTATTTTGTTTTGTTTTGAGGCAGTGTCTTTCTATGTAGTCCTGGCTGTTCTAAAGCTTGTTATGTAGACCAGTCTGACCTCTAGCTCAGAGAGAGCCACCTGCCTCTCCCACTCAAATGCTGGGATTAAAGTTGTGAAGCAATACACCCAGAAGAACAGCATATTTTAACCTTGGTGTATTTGCTCACTTATATTGCAAAAACTGACAGATTCTCAGAGTTAGTCATTGATCTAACTGAACATGTAGTTGCAGCTTTGCAAGCACTGAAGACATACTGAGTTTGTCTTGATAGATGTATATACATTTCTATGTATATACAAATATATACCTGAAACCCAAATGGAAGATACCCTGCTGACTTTGCTGTCTATTTGTGTGGGATGTCCATCTCTCCACCACATATGCAGCAGCCAATGTCATCAAATATTAAGATGGTTGAAATAGTCGTGTTTGCTTTGCACTACTCTCATTTGGTTTCTATACACCTATGTCTGCAAATTACTTTAAACAGAATTGAAATAGAACATTTTCTTCCAACAGCCTTTACAAAAACTAGTTTAGTACTTCATACACTGATGCAATAAAAATATTATTACATTTCCCTTTGCACCTCAGAACTAGAATAGTACATGCTATATAAACACTCTTTTATTGCAATGATTAATCATCTGGAAAGGAATGAGAACACAGTGTTTCTTAGAAGGAGATGTAGAGCTGCCAGTTTGAGCAGTGAGAAAGAATTATCATTATGCTGAATGCCACTGAGTTGCATTTTCTGCTTTTTTGTCTTTTGTCTGTAATTTTAGTCCATGTTTTACAATATAAATATATACTTTTACATAAAATTTTAATTAAAAATTGTTGTCCATACCATATATTTTGATCAGATTTTCCCTACATCTTCCTAGTTACTCCTCCCTATCCACCACCTAATTTTATGTTCATGTTCTCTTTACTGTCACCACTCTTTTTCTCTTTCTCTCTTTTTCTCTCTCTCTGTGTCTCCCTCTGTCTCTCTGTCTCTGTCTGTCTGTTTCTCTCTCACACACACATACACAGAAACACACACACACACACACACACACACAACCCAACACACAAAAAAGAAAATCTGTGCAAACAAGCAAAAGGCCAAAAATAAAAAATTGGCATGAGCAAACAAACAAACAAAAAAAACATAGCTTGGCATTTGCCCTGGAATGTAGTGGATGTTTTTACTCTGCCATCATGTATCAATTACAAATAGCTTCTTGACTTGGAATAAGAATCAAAATTGACGTCCTTCTCTCAGTGATAGGACCTTATATAGCATGAACCTGTGCAGGTCTTCTGCATGCTGCCACAGTATCTGTGAGTTCATGTGTGCTTTTGTCCTCCTCTGGAAGGCAATATGTCCTTAGAGCCATCCATCACCTCTGGCTCTTACACTCATTTTCTTTCTTCTTATTTTTAAATTAATTTTTTATTTAAATTAAAAATAATCTTATTTTACATGCTATTCCCAGGTTCCTCTCCCTCCTGTTCCCCCATTCACCTCACCACCCTACCCATCCACCCACTCCTCCGGTAGGGTAAAGCCTCCCATAAGGTATCAAAGTCTGTCACATCATTTGGGCCAGTACCTAGGCCCTCTCCCTTGTATCTAGGCTGAGAGAATATCCATCCATAGGGATTGGACTCCCAAAATCCATTCGTGCACTAGGTATAAATACTGGTTCCACTTGCCAGAGTCCCCATAGAATGCCCAAACCCTACAACTTACACCCACAATCAGAGGCTGTAGTTCTCCAGCTGTCAGACTTGGTTCTGTGAGCTCCCACAACCCCAGAATAGCTAGAAAACAAGGCCTCTTGTTCTACCTTGATCACTGATACTTGTATGGAGGTGTTTGATGGAGTTATCCCATTTAATACTCCAAAGTGTCTCATTTTCTGCACCAGCTCCACATGTGGGTGGGTATTAATTCCTATCTGCTGTGAAATGAAGTTTCAGTGATGAGGGTTGAGTGAAGCACTCATTTATGCATATAAAATAGCACTGAGTCATTTTAGCATGTGCTTTAAGTCCTATCACTCATGGAGTAGAGGCAGGTGGATCTCTAAATTTAAAGCCAGCCAGGTCTACAAGGTAAACTTCAATATAGCCAAGGCAACACAGAGAAAGCCTCTCTCAACACCCCCCTTATTGCTAAGTTCCTTTCTCGGAATAATAGTAGGTTTGCCCCAATGCCCACAACTTACCTAGCTTCAGACTCTGGTCCATTATATCAGAATCAGATATGAGTGCCAACTCATAGAGTAAAACTTCAATCTAATCAAAAGCTAGTTGATTATGTCTATATATTTGTCACTGTTTTCTACCAGTATACCTTGCAGGCTGGTTGCTTTTGTAGGTCATAGGTTTGGATAGTAGTGATGATTACCTTTTTTTCAGTAGTATGTAGAATACCCTCCAGCACCATGCTAGTCAGGAGGTATAAAGCTTCCACTTAGACATCAGTTCAACTTGTCCATGTTTAGTGACATGAAATCAGTATTATCATCAGCAACAAGGCCCTATCATCAGGTTATACAGAGCAAGGAATACCCTTCTCGATAGCCTCTGGTGTTTGAGCTGGGAGATGGTCCATGGAACACTTTTACTTAATGATTAAACAAGAAGTAACTCATTCTTGACATGGCAAATGCCAAACAGTAGAGACTGGAGTAATAGTTGCTCTTTCCTAAGACCAGGATTCTATCCTTGGGATCTAGTTGTTGTAAACACATTTTATATTAAAATGATCCACTACTGAAATGCAGAATTTCATCAGAAAATACTAGAATTTGTTAAAGCTGGGTTTTGTCTCATGTAATCTGCAGTGGGAAATCTAAATAATTTATCCCAATTCATAGTTTTTTAAAAAAATAGAAAACATGTTGGTATCTTTTTGTTATAGTAAGATCTTTAAAGACAAATTTTCAATAGAAAACATGTTGGTATCTTTTTGTTATAGTAAGATCTTTAAAGACAAATTTTCAGCTATGATTATTAGTGAAATTGTTAACAAATTATAAGATAAAGAAAGTGATTTTGTACTTTATAAAAAGCTATGAACCAGGGTTTAATTTAACCGTCCCTAACCTATACAGGCTATCGATATTGCCCTAATTTACTCATGATAACGTAAGGGTAAAACCTAATTATTAAAGATAGTATATTACATACTTTGGTCACAGGACATAAAGGAATCAAGCAGAAGCTGAGATGAAAACTTTTACCTTATGTGAAAGACTTAAAAATACTGGAAACCGCTATGCAAGCTGCTGGAGGGGGAAAAAAATCATCAAAAGTTTTCCCAGCTATGAATTTCTCAACCTGCTATGCAACCTGCCCTCTGGTACAAGAGTAGCATGACTGGTATAGAGTGTGATGATTTGAATAAAAAAGTCCTCCATACATATGCAATTGGTCCCAAGTTGGTATATTGTTTGGAAAGAATTAGATGTGGCCCTTCTGGAGGAAGTGAGTCACTTGAATGGACTTTGAGGTATCGATTGCCCAGGGCATTCCTAGTAAGCTCTTGCTACCTCTCAATCTGCCTTGTTTTTGTAGACGAAGATGTAAGCTCTCAGCTATTGTTTCAGGACCATGCCTACCTGCATTCTGCCATATTTACTGCCATGATAGTTATGGACTTGTACCCTCTGAAACTATAAGTAGTCCCCAAATAAACTGAACAGAACCCAAGGAAGCCAGCGACAGAGAGAGAGGAGCGATGAGCAAATTGGCAAAGAATGGGCTGGCAAAACCATCAGAGATGGCTGATCGGAACAGGGGAGAGCTCTTGGACCCCAGACTGACAGCTGGGAGGCCAGCATGGGACCCATCCAGACCTGCTGAATGTGAGAGTCAGTGAGGAGGTCTGGGCTAACTATGGGGTCCTGAGCAGTGTTTATCCCTCGAATACTAACAGACATCGTGTGTCCATAACACAAAGAGGGTTGCTCTCTCTACCTGAACTCTTAAGGAAGTGCCTGGACCCTACCCTGAGTGAAATGATAGACTCTAGATATCCCCTATGCGGAAGGAATTGGCAATAGGGTGGGATGATGGGGGGGATGGTGGGGGGTTGCGGGAGGAGGGGAGGGAGAGGGAACTGGGATTGACATGTAAAACAAGCTATTTTACAAAAGGAAAAAATAATAAAAAAATCTTTCTTCTGTAAGTTTCTCATCACAACAATAGAAACCTAAGATAGGGGTAACCAATCACTTTCTGAATGAACATGAATCTCACTTAGGAGGAGAGTCCTCAGGCCTCGTTCTGTAAATTTTATCAAGAACCCATAGCTGAGGAAGTTATGGAATATTATGGAGAATCTATACTATTGCTTAGCTATACAGTTCTGTTGCCAAACTGCCTTCTGAACACTCATGTTTGTATCTGTAGATTAGTAGTACATCAAGCCTTAGAGACATTTCCTACAATAAAAAGAGGTAGTTATTTTTTTCTCAATATATGTTTTTATTTAAATTAGAAATGTGCAAGCTTCACAAGCCAATCCCAGCTCCCTCTCCCACACCTCCTCCCTTGTCCCTCCACCAGCCCTCCCAGCCCCCGGCCCAATCCCCACATCATACCCCAGGGAGGGTGAGGTCCTCCTTGGGGAATCTCCAGAGTTTGTCATTTTATTTAGGACAGGACCTAGGCCCTTCTCCATGTGTCCAGGCTGAGATAGCATCCCTCCATGTGGAATGGGCTACCAAAGTTCATTTATACGGCATGATGAACACTGATCTACTACCCAAGGCCCCAGAGATTTATGAAGCCTCCTCAATGACTGTATTCATGGAGTCTGTATCAGTCCCATGTTGGCCTCTCAGCCATCAGTCTGGGGTTTAAGAGCTCTGCCTTGTCTGGTCAGCTGTCTTTGTGGGTTTCACCAGAACAGTCTTGACCTCTTTCCTCATCACTCTTCCATCTCTGTCACTGGGTTCCAGGGGTCCAGTTCAGTGTTTAGCTGTGGGTATCTGTCTCTGCTTCCATCAGTCACTGGATGAAGGTTCTAGGGTAGCAAATAAGGTAGTCATCAATCTTATCACGGAGGGGCTATTAATGTAGTCTCTTTGCTATTGCTTAGTTTTCCAGTTGGTGTTATCCTTGTAGATCTCTACAAATCTCACTTGTTGAAACCCTTAACTAGACAATGTGCCAAGAATAAGCAATGGAGTACTAGGTCCTAACAGGACTGGCAGTATCACCTTCACCTACTCCAAGGTTCAAGGAACAAATGGGAAGAAAAGGAGGAAGGAATATAAGAGCATGAAAATGGAGATGTACAACAAAGAGAAATAAATCTGCGTATATGTAACCATTTCATGCATAAAAATCATTCAGCTATGGTTATCTGCATAAAACTTAGACAAGAATAGACCCCACAATAACTTATCATGGATAAAGGAGGGACTCATGAGCTTCCATCCTTCCCTGAAACACTATTGGCATTTAATGATTATTGTGGGAAGGGTTGTCAGTTTCTTTGATGGTGAAAGCATTATAAGCTATCCTTAGTCCTGTGTTCATGTAACACACTAAATAAAGTCATACAATTGCACACAGATTAAGTCAAAGGTGTAGAAAGAGAACTTGTTAAGAATAAAAAAGAACAAAAGAATTCCAGTGGGACAGAGTTGAAAGTAATGGGGCATGCAGATTACTAAAATTGTCTACATAAGTTCATGAAGCTGTCAAACAATAGATGAGTAATCAAAACCAACTGAACAAAAATATTATAGAGAGAGCTGCACATACATGATAGTTAGGTAAAGCCCAATTTGTAGGGCTGTGGTATGCCTTTCTTGCAATGCTGCTAATTAAAAACAGCATCATTTTTCCAACAGTAGAATGTCTCATTTGGGGACTTGAAAGACAGTACAGAGATATTAATGCTAATTGAACTATCTGGAGACCTTCTCCCTTTCTTTCCATG
This sequence comes from Mesocricetus auratus, assembly GCF_017639785.1. Classification (NCBI taxonomy): domain Eukaryota; kingdom Metazoa; phylum Chordata; class Mammalia; order Rodentia; family Cricetidae; genus Mesocricetus; species Mesocricetus auratus. The sequence goes on along the minus strand of NW_024429184.1, from coordinate 50,848,067 downwards.
GTGCATCCATGCGTCTAAACTCCACACACAGAATTAGGCAATTTGAATTAGAATGCAGTACTCAACTGTCAGATTTTCCACCTAAATATAACTTCTCAGTTACATTCACACTCTAGGAAATAGTATATTATAAGAATTTGAGTTAGGAAAACCATACTTCAGGTTGTTTTTCAAGCTATGCTTACATCACAGATGTCTGACTTGCTTTAAAAATCTTCAAAATGGGGTCCAGTCAGCATATCATAATCTTATTTAATTCAACTCTATGCATATTCACATCCATGTGTTCAGGTTTTCCTGTATTTCTTTTGAGAGACCACAAGAGTATAATCAACTTCAGGAGTCAGCTCAGCACAAGCGGTTTTGCAGACCAAAATATTACCTGTTTTTTTTTCAATTAATGTATGAACACACACAAGAATTAGACAAAAAGTTCCACCCCTAATAAAGGAGCTATTTGCAATTGAAAGATGCTGGAAGAGGGAATGTCAGCTATTTCCAGTAGCATGATATCAACTGTACTGACTACAGTCTAGGATGAGTCAAATATTCAAGAATATTTGATCAATATAACAAAAATTCCTTGATTTTCTTTTTATTCTAATTTTTTATTCCTTTGTGCTTTTCTGTTTTTTGTTTGTTTTGTTTTAAGAAGAAAAAGAACGTGAAGGTGGGGTGGATAGGAAAGGTAAGAATCTTGTAGGAGTTGGAGAGATGAAAGAATCTGACAATAATATATGTAAATTCAAATAATTAAAAAATTCATGATTAGTGTTATTAAAAATATTTAAGTCATTTTCTACCTTTCTAGATGTTACTTGATAGTTGGATCAGGGTAAGGAGGAAATCTCTAAGACATAAGACTTCTATAAATCTACCTTCAACAACTTTGGTAAAAAATACATAAACAGATAATAAATGGGGAAAATCTAATATTAAATTTAAAGCATATAAACATACACAAACCTTAACATTAATAGGGACAAAACAAAGCATGTCACCATCATGCTCACAGTATAATTTTCACACACAAGCAAAGTGAGTAAAGTGGTGTGTGATACTACTTCTTTCTTCACATATACCACAGCATGGTGATAAACTGTTTATGGGCTAATAAAGCCACTGGAAATGAGAAAAGCAAAGCAGTGAGCTAGTAGCTCCTACCTCTACAAAGATTGAAATGGAGATCTTGTCTTCATTGTGATTAGAAACCGAATCTCACATGAGACCCTTTTATTCTTCCGTATATACCTCTCTGCTGCTGGGATTAAAGATGTGAGCTCTCTTACTCTTTTGGACTGATTCATTCTTGTGTATCCCAGGGTGGTCTTGAACTCACAGAAATCTATCTGTGTCTGTCTCCTGAGTCCTCAGATTAAAGGTGTGTGCCACCACTGCCCAGCTTCTATGGCTGTGGCTAGTTTTGCATTCTGGTCTTCAATGGCTTTATTATATCATAAACAATATATCACCACATTTCCCCTTTTTTATCTAATACAAAAAAGGGCTATAGCTAATATATGAAAAACCATATAAAATAAGTACAATAACTATATACAATATACAATATATTCAGGCAATAAGTACATCAGCAATCAATGTCTAGTCCATTTGCATTTAACAAATTCAGATAATATACTTCATTATCTATCCTGTCTTGGCAAGTCCAAAATGTTGTACCTAATTTAACTTTCTATTCTATTTTGTATTACCAAATTATCTTTTCATCTCTCTCAATCTTTTGTACTTCACATTTCATTAGTGGGTTTCTTTTTTGAGTCTGGTAAATAGGGAAAACTATAACTATGCTATCCAGTCTTCAGTTCCATCAGAGACCTGAGAAGGAAATGCTATTAACTGACTAAGCAGGTGGTGCAAACAAGCAAATTCCAACAAGATGTGTGAAATGACAGCCACCTAAGCTTCTTCTGAATATTTACTTCTTCAGCATCCATCTTCAGCATACAGACCTAGTAAATCTGACAGACTTTTCTGTGAAATGGGACTTTTGAAAGAATGACCTACCTAGCTTGGCAAGGCTTGCAGTCATTCTCCTTGGTGTCTTGTTTGTCTGATTTTAACAGCATGCTCTCAGCAGTCCAGGCAAGGGCACTTTCTTGCCAAGTGGCTGATGGCCATCATCTACTCCTTAGTGGATTGGTGCTTCCAGGAGAGGACATGTGTCATTGTCATAAAAAAGAGAACCTACTTTATTAAGAACATCTTATATGCCATATTCTCTAGATCTCAGCAGTGTTTGAAGACTACTAGTTTATCTAAAATATATCTCTGTTTCACTTTGATAATTTCTAGCTCTTGAAAGTTATTATTAGCCTCTATATAAGATTGTAATGAAGTGTAGGTTAGTAGTTGGTCACCTATTACAGTCAAACTTGTAGTATTAAATTGATAAATGAGCTGTACAGGTACAATATCTAGAACAAGATTGGAAACATAAATACAGTATGTTTTAACAAATTAATCTTAAATTTGTATCAATATACAAAATTTGTATACAATATACAAAAGTCCAACTCAATGTAAAATATTTAAAATTAGCAGTTGCTTTTTAGAAGTAGATTCAAAATTCTACCTTTTGCTCATATCATATTTATATCCTCCGTTTATTCTTTTCACACTAGATTCAACAACTTACTCTTTCATCCTGTCATTTCTACTTCCCCATCCTTTTTTTCAAACAAGATCCCTAAATCTAATCTCCTTTGTTAAACTTTTTTTCAATCATTATCAATAAAACTTTTTAACCAATTCCTCTAAACAATGACAAATATCCACAACCCAATGAAAGAACAATAACCACCCACCCCAGATCTTGGAAAAGTGGGAGTCATAATCTTAAAGTTACTTGCTGCTGTTAAGGAGTGATGGCATCTTTAGGGAATCCTGAAAAGAAAAATTTCAGTTAATTGTCAAGTCCTGGGAGAAGTAGCTCTATCATTTGTTGTTCAGTCTCTGTGTAACTGGAAAGGGCAGAACTTGTCTCAAGTCATGGATACAGTAATCTGTAAGGCTAGATCATCACAGTATGCAATTGAGATTTTCTACGGAGTTTCTGTGAGGCTGGATCATCTCAGCTGGTCACTTCAAAATTTTTCTAAATAATGTCTCTGAGGTTGAATTATCTCATCTAGAAGCCTTGAAATTGTTTTGAGTAGAAAGTTGGCATTGTTTGACTTAATGGTGTTATCATAGTCCAGGTGAAATAGTGGTCTGTGGTTTTCAATTACCTTTTTAGAGATATTAGAGATCAAATTAGGTCAGATTATTTCTTCTATTTGGTAATATTTTTCTGAGTACTTCTCCTCAAGATGGTCCTTTTTATTTTCCTGAAAAGACAAAACAAACCCTTCCAAAGTCCTAATTTTGGGGAGTTTCCCAATCTAATTTTTATCAATTTTGATTTATGGTTTCTCCTGAAATTTGTTTTATCTTTGAAGCTTTTCTATAATCCAGAGCAGTAAGTTTTTTTCCAATAGGTATTAGATTTTTAATAGCTCTGGGAAGGAGTTTTCTACACAGTTTCAGGAAACAATTTAATGGAATTTGACATAGTGTCCTAAATGTCAATAAGGCATTTCCCAAATGCAGAGGATTACCTGGATGTGTCTTGTTGACCTAAATTCATTAGTCCAATGCCTGCCTTTGCCACACCTTCTGCATAATCTAGAAGGGAGGGGCTTTCTGTTTGAATTACGCTTAGACAAAGCATTGTTTCTAGAAATACCCTATTGACAATTCCTTTTAAGGTAACTTTGTTTGCCACAAAGTAAATTCAACAAATACAAGAAAACTTAAATACCTCTCTGTATCCTACCAACAACAAATTAAAATTAGGTATCAATAGCAACTGAAACTACAGAAAGCTTTATGAACTCATGGAGACTGAACAATTACCACCTGAATGAAAAATATGTCAAGAAAGAAATTAAAGACATGCTGGAATTCAATGAAAATGGATACCCAAGCATACGCAAGTTAATGTGACACAGAGAAAATGGTGCTAAGAGGAAAGGCCATAACACTAAGTACCTACAGAAAAAATAGAGAAAACCCATACTAGTAACTTAACAGCACACTTGTAAACTATAGAAAAAAAGGAAGTAAGCACACTAAAGAGGAGTTGATAACAAGAAATAAACTGAGGGCTGAAATAAACAAAATAGAAACAAAGAGAACAATACAAAGAAATAAAGATTTGGTTCTTTGAGAAAATCAACAAGATAGGGAAAACATTATTTTCAAAAAAACTAAAAGAAAGAGAATATTCAAATTTTAAAAATCAGAAATAAAAAGGCAGTCCTAATAACAAGCAAAGAAAATCTACAGAAACAAAAGGACATACTTTAAACAGCTGTAGTCCACCAAATTGGAAAACCAAAAGAAAAAATAAATAACTTTCTCAATAGGTAATACTTAGCAAAGTTATATTGAGATCAGATAAACAATTTAAATATAATTACAACTCCTGATGAAATAGAAAGTCATTAAAAATTCTCTCATCAAAAATAAGCACAGGACCAGACAGTTTTAGTGATGAGTTCTTCAACACTTTCAAAGAAGAATTAGTATCAATACTCCTCAAATTCTTTCACAAAATATAAACAGAAGGAACATGGTCCAGTTTGTTTTATGAGTCCAGAGTTACCATGATACACAGACCACATAAATACACAAGACAGAATGAGAATTGCAGACCAATTCCTTCATTAGCATTCTAAATGAAAAAATATTCAATAAAAACTTGTAAACCAAATGCACAAATGTATCAAGAAGATCATCCATCATGATCAAGTAGGTTTCATCCCAGAGATGCAAGGATGGTTAAACCCATGAAAAGCTGTCAATGTAATACAGGATATAAACAAACTGAAAGAGCGAAACACACACTATCATCTCATTAGATGCAAAAAATCCTTTTGACAAAAGGCAATACCCCTTCATACTAAAAGTACTAGATTGATTGTGGACACAAGGGACATACCTAACAATAATAAAGACAATCTACAGAAAGCCTACAATGAACATTAAATTGAATTGAAACTTAAACCATTCACTAAAATCAGGAACAAGACAAGATTATCCACTTGATATCTAATCAATATAGCACTTGAAGTTTTATCTTGAACAATAAGACAACAGAAGTAGATTAAGGGCATACAAATTGGAAACAAAGAAATTTATTTTTTCTTTTTTATTTTATTATTATTATTTTCATTTTAAATAGCTTGTTTTATATGTCAATCCCAGTTTTCCTCTCCCTCCCCTCCTCCCGCACCCCCACAACATCCCCCCCAGCCTCCCACCCTATCGCCATTTCTTTCCACATAGGGGATATCTAGAATCTGTCATTTCACTCAGGGCAGGGTCCAGGCACTCCCCTAACAGTCAGGCTGATTACAATCCCATGGCCAGGGAGTCTGGGAATCAGAACCTTCATTCAGTGGCTGATGGAAGAAGAGGCAGACTCCCACGGCTAAGCACTGAGCTGAACTCAAGAATGCCAGTAACAGTGAGAGAGGTCTGATGACCAAAGGGATTAAGACTGGGCTGATTTAACCCCCAGAGACAGCTGACCTGACAAGGGTTAGCTCTTGAATTCCAGGAATCAGCCTGGGAATATAGAATGGGACTGATCAAGACCCCCTAAATGTGGGTGTCAGTGAGGAGGCCTAGGTAATTTATTGAGCCTTGGGCAGTAGATCAGTACTCATACTGAGTACACACATGGACTTTGGACTCCCATCCAACAATGATAGATGCACTCTCACCCTGAACTCTTGGGAGAGGGTCTAGGCCCTGCCCTGGATAAAATGACAGACTATGGACACCCCCATGGAGGGCCTCACCCTCCCTGGGGAAATAAGGAGATATTGGGGGGGGTTGGGGAGAGGGCACGGGAGGATGGGAGGGAAACAGAGAGGGACCTGGAATTGACTTGTGAAGCAACCTTGTTTCTAATTTAAATTTAAATAATAAAAATAAAAATAAAAAAGAGAGAAAAAAAAAGAGTCCAGGCTGAAAGAGCATCCCTCTTTGTATTATGGATACACGAAGTCCGTTTGTATGCCAGGGATAAACACTGATCCAATGCTCAGGGCCCCATAGGTAGCTCAGGCCTCCTTACTGACTCTCACATTCAGAGGGTCCAGATCAGTCACATGCTGGCCTCCCAGCTGTCAGTCTGGTATCCAAGAGCTCTCCCCTGTTCAGATCAGCTGTCTCTGCTGGTTTTGCCAGCCCATTTTTTGCTAATTTGCTCATGGCTCTTTTCTCTCTGTCACTGGGTTCCTTGGGTTCAGTTCAGGGTTTAACTGTGGGTCTGCCTCTGCTTCCATCAGTCACTGGATGAAGGCTCCAGGATGTTTACAGACATCAAGTTCATTATCAGGAATGGTCATTCGAGGTGGTCTCTCCACTATTGCTTTGCTTGCCAATTGGTGTCATACATTTAGATCACTAGAGGTCACACTGATGCCTGTGATCTGTCTTCTAACCTATGATTACTTCTTCCCCCTATTATTCCCCCCACTCAACCTTCCTGTTACCGCATGACCTACTCTTTCTTCCTCTTCTCCCCAGCTTCCACTTCCCCCCACCCCTCACCGTGTTCCCCATCTGTTCAGAAGATCTTGCCTCATTCCTCTTCTCTTGGGTACCATGCATATCTCTCAGGTTCTTTCCTGTATCTTGTTTCTGTCATTGGAAGTGCAGACTGGCACTATCCTGATCCATGTCTAAAATCCATATATGAGTGAGTATATACCATGTTTGTCTTTTTGTGACTGGATTACCTCACTCAGGATGGTTTCTTCTAGTGCTATCCATTTACCTGCAAATTTCAAGATTCCATTTTTTTCTGCTGAGTAATACTCCATTGTGTAAATGTACCACATTTTCTCTATCCACTCTTCAGTTGAGGGGCATCTAGGTTGCTTGAGGTTCTGGCTATTGCAAATAAAGCTGCTATGAACACAGTGGAGCAGATGCCCTTGATGTATGAATTTGCCTCTTTTGGATATATGCCTAAGAGTGGAATTGCTGGGTCTAGTGGTAGATGGATTCCCATTTTCCTGAGGAATCTCCATACTGATTTCCAAAGTGGCTGTACAAGTTGGCACTCCCAAAAGCAGTAGAGGAGAATTCCCCTCTCTCCACATCCTCTCCAGCATAAATTGTCTTTGGTGTTTTTGATTTTAGCCATTCCGACAGGAGTAAGATGATATCTCAAATTTGTTTCAATTTGCATTTCCCTGATGGCTAAGGATGTTTAGCACTTTCTTTTTTTTTAACTCTTATAAAAGAAAGTATTTAATGGGGGCTTGCTCACAGAGACTTTGTTTACCATTTTATCATCATGGTGGAGAGCTTAGTGGCATGCAGGCAGGCATGGTACTGGTGCAGAAGCTGAACTTTGCATTCTGATCTACTGACAGCAGGGAAAGAGCCACTGATACTGCATAGTGTTTTGAAACCCTGAAGCTTGCCTAGAGTTGACATACCTCCTACAAGATCACAACGCCCAATCTTTCCAACTGGGATTCAAGCAAGCAAATATATGAGCCTATGGGGTAACAGGGTGAGTGGATGAGTGGGTGAGTGGGTGAGGGGATTAGGAAGGAAAGGGGATGAGAGAGTGAGGGAGTGGGAGGGCAGAGGCAATCTCATTCAAACCACCACTCCTTTTATGGCTCCCTGTTTTAAATTTAGTGTTGAGCACTTTCTTAAGTGTCTCTTTGCCATTTTAGACTCCTCTATTGTGGATTCTCTATTTAGTTCTGTACCCCACCTTTATTTGGATCCTTTGGTGCTTTGGAGGCTTGCTTCTCGAGTTCTTGGTAAATTTTGGTGATTAGCCCTCTGTCAGATATGGGGTTGGTGAATATCTTTTCCCATTCTGTGGACTGCCTTTTTGTCTTGTTGACTGTATTCTTTGCCTTACAGAAGCTTTGTAGTTTCAGGAGGTCCCATTTGTTAATTGTCGATCTCAGTGTCTGTGTCACTGGTGTTATGTTCAGGAAGTGGTCTCCTGTACCAACTCGTTGAAGAGTATCCCCCACTTTCTCTTCAAGAGTTTCAGTGTGGTTGGATTTATGTTGAGGTCTTTGATCCATTTGGACTTAAGTTTTGTACAAGGCAATAAACATGGGTCTATATGCAGTCTTCTGCATACCAATACCCAGTTATGCCAGCACCATTTGTTGAAGACTATTTCATTTTTCCATTGTATAGTTTCAGCTTCTTTTTCAAAAATCAAGTATTCATAGGTGTGTGGGTTAAAATCAGGGTTTTCATTTCAGTTCCATTGGTCTACCTGCCTATTTTTGTGCCAATACCAAGTTGTTTTCTTGGACTATAGCTCTATAATAGAGCTTGAAGTCCGGTATGGTGATGCCTCCTGAAATTCCTTTATTGTATAGGGTTGTTTTGGCTATCCTGGGCCTTTTATTTTTCCATATAAAGTTGATTGCTGTTCTTTCAAGGTCTGTGAAGAATTGTGCTGGAATTTTGATATGGATTGCATTGAATCTGTAGACTGCTTTTAACAAGATTGCCATTTTTATTATGTTGATGCTACCAATCCAAGAGCAAGGGAGATCTTTCCATTTTCTGGTGGCCTCTTTGATTTCTTTCTTTAAAGACTCAAAGTTCTTGATATACAGATCTTTCACTTCCTTGGTTAACATTATCCCCAGATATTTGATGCTGTTTTTGACTATTGTAAAGGGTGATGTTTTTCTGATTTCTTTTTCAGCCACATCATCATTTATATATAATAGGGCCACTGATTTTTTGAGTTAACCTTGTATCCTGCCACATTGCTTAAGGTGTTTATCAGTTCTAGGAGTTTGCTTGCGGAGTTTTTCCGGTCACCTACATAAACTATCATATCATCTGCCAAGAGTGAAAACTTGAATTCTTCTTTTCCTATTTGTATTCCCTTGATCTCCTTTTGTTGTCTTATTGCTGTAGCTAGAACTTCAAGTACAATATTGAACAGATATGGAGAGAGTGGACAGCCTTGTCTTGTTCCTTATTTTAGAGGAATTGCGTTGAGTTTCTCTCCATTTAGTTTGATGTTAGCTGTTGGTTTACTGCTTTTATTATGTTCAGGTATGTTCCTGTTAACCCTGATCTCTCTAGGACCTTTATCGTGAAGGGGTGTTGGATTTTGTCAAAGGCTTTTTCAGCATCTAGTGAGATGATCATGTGGTTTTTCTTTCGCAGATTGTTAATCTGGCGGATTACATTGATAGATTTTCTAATGTTGAACCATCCCTGCATTCTTGGGATGAAGCCTACTTGATCATGGTGGATGATTTTTCTGATGTATTCTTGAATCCGGTTTCCTAGTATTTTATTGAGTATTTTTGCATCGATGTTCATGAGGGAAATTGGTCTATAGTTCTCTTTCTTAGTTGTGTCTTTTTGTGGCTTGGGTATCACGGTAATGGTAGCCTCCTAAAAAGAGTTTGGCAGTGAGCCTCCTGCTTCTATTGTGTGGAATACTTTGAGGAGTATTGGAATTAGCTCTTCTTTGAATTTCTGGTAGAATTCTGCACTGAAGCCATCTGGCTTTTTTGGGTTGGGAGACTTTTGATGATTGCTTCTATCTCATTAAGGGTTATAGGCCTGTTTAGATTGTTTATCTGTTCTTGATTTAGTTTTGGCAAGTGATATCTATCCAGGAAATTGTCCATTTCCTTTAAATTTTCTAATTTTGTGGAGTACAGATTTTCAAAGTATGCCCTGATGATTCTCTGGATTTCCTCAGAGTCCATTATTATGTCCCCCTTTCCATTTCTGATTTTGTTAATTAGCATGTTCTCTCTCTGTCATTTGGTAAGTTTGGGCAGAGGTTTGTCTATTTTGTTGATTTTCTCAAAGAACCAATTCTTTGTTTCATTGATTCTTCTTAATGTTTTCCTGGTTTCTACTTGATGGACTTCAGCCCTCAGTTTGATTATTTCCTGGTGTCTGCTCCTCCTGGGTGAGTTTGCTTCTTTTTGTTCTAGAACATTTAGCTGTGCTATTAATTCTCTAGTGTGACTGTTCTTCAGTTTCTTCATGTGGGTGCTTAGTGCTATGAACTTTCCTCTCAGCACTGTGTTCAGAGTGTCCCATAAGTTTGGGTATGTTGTGTCTTCATTCTCATTGAATTCCAGGAAGTCTTTAATTTCTTTTTTTATTTCTTCCTTTACCCAGGGATGGTGCAATTGTGCATTGTTCAATTTCCATGAGTTTGTAGGGTTTCTGCGATTTGTGTTATTGTTGAATTCTAATTTTAATGCATGGTGGTCTGATAAGATACAGGGGGTTGTTCCAATTTTTTGTAGCTGTGGAGATTTACTATGTTTCCTATTATGTGGTCAATTTTAGAGAAAGTTCCATGTGGTGCCGAGAAGAAGGTATATCCCTTTGTGTTTGGGTCGAATATTCGATAGATGTTTGTTAAACCCAATTGTGTCATAACTTCTATTAATTATTTTGTTTCTTTGTTAAGGAAACAAAGAAATTTATAAAAATTATTTGCAGATGATTTGGTAGTATAAATAAGTGATCCAAAATTTCCTCTAGGGAACCCCTACAAATACTTTCATCAAAGTGGCTGAATGAAGGTTACCTAAAAATAACCAGTGACCCTCTTTTACACAAATGATAAATGGACTAAAAAAACCATAGCAATAACAGTAGCCTCAAATATTATAAAATATCAAAGAGCAAATCTAACCTAGCAAGTAAAAGACATATTTAATGAAAACTTCAAGACTTTCGGGAAATAAATTAAAGAAGATACCAGAAAATTTTGTAGGTAGACTTGGGACTGGTAGAGTCAGGGTAGGGTCAAGAAGGGAAATATCAGGTGGTGGAGGAGTGATGCAGGGAGAGAATACAGGCAGAGGCAAATAGAATTGTGGAGCATTGAAGGGTAGAGTGGAGACTTCCTGGAAGCTTTGAGGGTGACCCTGGTGAGGACTCCTAGAAATAAAGGATATGGAATTTGAACTGTCTTCCTTTTGCCTACAGGCAAGGTACTACAGGTGAGACTTTGTTACAGTTGATTGAATTATTGGCTGAGGGGGTCTTGTAGAGATACCTAAACAACCCAAGCTGATGTTAAGTACAGAAGGCCACTCTCTAAAAACTGACAGAGTAGCCCTATTGCCAGGACCAACATTCACATAGTTCATTAAATGTGGAATGGTAGAGCTGGCAACTGCATGTAGCCTTCACCCATATGTTTTAGTCTCTTGGGTGTGGGAAGACACTGTGCAGGCTACAGAAAGAGCAATCTGGATACCAACACCAGCCACAAACTTTTTCTCCTACAGTCTGTCCTGCCTACAAACACAACTTGTAGAAGTGACCAACAAATTATTGGTTTAACTTGAGGCCCAAAACAGGAGAGGGATCCCATTCGCTACACTGCTTGGGTGGTAAGGAACCAAAGACTGAATAGCTGGTAGACCTAGGGTAGAACCAAACCTGATTGGCAAAAACAAAAAAATAATTATATATATATATATACATATATATATATATATATGTATATATATATATATGATATTCTGCTACACTCATAGTTCAGTACCTTATACAGTCAACATTAGAGAGGCTTCACCCTGCATCAGGTGGGAGCAGGTGCACAGACCCACAGCCAGACATTATACAGAGAGAGAGTCCCTCTCCTCAGACACTGGAGAACACAGAAGAAGAGGAGAATGACAAATTCTAAGAGTCAGATGAGATGGAGGATAAAAGGAAAATACGTCCTAGTGAATCAACTAAGCAGGCATCACATGGGTTCACAGAGACAGAAGCTGCAAGTGTGGGGTCTGCATGCATCTGCAACAGATCTATGCATATATGTCACAGCTATTAGCTGTGTGTTTGTGAGAATCCTAAAAATGTGGGTGGGTGTCTTTCTAGATCTTTTGCCCTCCTGCAGACTCTTTTCCTCATAAAGGGTTGTTTTGTCCAGCTTTTGCCTCGTCTGATTATACCTTATTTGTCCTGTTTTTCTGTCTTCTCTTGGAGCCCTGCTTTTTTCTGAAGAGGAAATTGAGGGGGAGTAGGTCTGGGGGAGACTGGGATTGGAGAAAGACTGGAAGTATTGTGGTTGGATTATATTGTATGAGAAAAGAAACCATTTTCAATAAAATACATACATATGCACAAAAGAAAACTATATAAGCTTCTGAAAAAAATTAGTATTTCAAACAGAGAACTTAGTTTATACAGTACTAACATAACATTAACATATTCATCCATAAGTGCTAGTGAATGCCTCTTCTGTGCCAAGAACTGTTCTAGACACTGAGAAATCAAAAGTGAAAAAAAGGACTTGTCCTTACTTGTACAACTAATTTTCTGAAGGCAGAAGACAAACTTTTCATGTAATATTAGTATGACATCCTTTGCATGTATAAATAAACTCGTAATATATAGAAAAGATAATAAATCATATATTATAGGAAATATTAAGGTCCAATGTACACCTCAGTGAGGAAGTTTATAAAAAGAACATAAGATCTGACTAGGAGCATCTAATTTCAATAAGACAAGGTCATTCTCATTAAAAAATGCAAATTTTAAGAAATGATTTCCCAAAAGAAGTTATAATACATTGATACCCTTTGGCCAAGATGTCTATTGGACAAAAAGTAGTCAGATCTTTGTTTTGAGCCAGGATTCCTGTCATGTAACTATAGAACTGGAACTGGGAAATTAAGACAGGTTAATCATGAGTTTCAGCCAACTATGGCTATCATAAAACTTATTGGTACTCCTAAAAGCAGCATTGATAAATTTCTTAATTGGCAAAACCTATTTGAGAAATGAATAAAGTTTTGATTTTAGCAAGGGCATGAAATATTGAAGAAAATGATAATGTGGTATTAAATAAGGGTTCCACCTATATTAGGTACCAGGCTTTGATGAAAAAATATTATATCAAATATTGCCATGCTTCATTCTTACCTACTTTGTATCTGCATATGATTCATTGTGCAAACTTACTTTTAGATCATACACAGTTTTCAAAAGAGCTAATTGATATTGAAGCTACACATATGTTTTGAAAATTACCTTGTATATACTTTATGCATACCCATTAATTGAAGGTATCTTGCTGTTGCTGGCATATGAGAGATAGATTTGGTTAAAGAAAGAGATTCCTGTATCAATTATTTCTCATTGCCTGAATTAATTCTTGTTCCATAGATTGTTCCTTTAGTTTTTTTAATCAGAGCATTTATTAATGAGTAAGAAGTCATCAACTATGTTGAACATATTTGTCTACAAGTTTTATCAATTGTTTTGCATGTTCCTTGAACATATCATAAATGTTGTTTCTTCATTAATCCATGAAGAGATAAGTTCTAATTCAACATTTCTATGAATTGTAAATACTGAATTCTGTATCTTTAGATTCAGGAGAGCATGTATGTCTGCAGAAGCAAGAAGTCGCACAGAAATTTTATAGCTATATATAGTACATATTCTTCTTGGTAATCTTGAGCCAAAAAATTAAAAGCTGAACTTTCCTTATACATGAAAATATATATACTTAAAGGATTAAGGTGAAAATTGATTAAACTAATTACATGAAGCTTTAGGCAGTGCCTAATATAAAATTAACTATCTTTAAATGTATTTTTCCCCATTGAGTCTTCTGTCATGGGAAGAGGAACCATGACCACAGTTTCCTCTTCCTCCATCCCACCTAGTACCCATGCCTCCTCTCTTCCCCAGAACCACTTCTCCTCCATTGAGAGAGAGACAGACAGACAGACACACACACACACACACACACACACAGAGAGAGAGAGAGAGAGAGAGAGAGAGAGAGAGAGAGAGAGAGAGAGAGAGAGAGAGAGAGAGAGGGCATGCTTCTCAGAGATGAGGGTAATTCTTAAAGGTGGTTGCTATATTTTCTTCTAAACAAGATCAAACAAAACCCATGTATATGAGAGAAATCACACATCTGGATGCATCTTCTCTCAAGAAACAGAGTAATATATTGTTAATCAGAAATATATGTTATGGTTGTTTACAGAATTATTGGACTGCTTACTACATTTAGTTCATAATTTTCCAAGACTCAAAGGCAATTTGTAACTTGATACAAATGACTACATAGAACCAATCCAAAAAGTGTAATTTCAAGTTTAGTAGCCAACTTGAAGGGCTATTTAAAAAAGTAGATATAATAGTAAATATGTGTCCATCTCAAAAGAATAACCTGGTCTCATGGTCAACAAAAGAAATGTTAAATAAGAATTATCCCAATTACATGAATAAAAATAGTTGTCAATTCCTATTTTTTTCTTTTTAGGAAATGGAGAACAAGAACAACTAAATTTATTTGGCAATGTAGGAAGATGGCATTGAAAGAATGGTGGAATACCACACTGGAGAGGTCTGTAAGAGACTGGCTGCCTCACTACACAGGGTCACTTAGACAACTTCTGCTGTGAATAGACGAATCGGCTACCTAAATTAGCCATACATTTTCCTGCTTTCTGCTGATTTCATAGCTGAACTTTTAGGGCCTAGTAGGAGGACATTAAGGTACCTCATGGAAAGAGATGGCTTTCTGCCTCCTACAACCAAAAAAATTATCAAAGGGTTAGCTGAGTAGATCCAATTTACATATTGCTATCTAATGTTCCATTATTAGTTACTAGGAAGAAAAAGTTCACCAAACTATTCTAGTCAAATTATGTGTTTGGGAGCAAGAAGTAATTTTCAAATAGCAATATATTACATAAAAAGTTACAATACAGCATAGCACCCTGTAGTTTAGTTTCTTAGCGAAGCAGCATGCTTTGTTCCATTTAAAGCCTTGGTAGCTGCTCCCTTCTTGGAAAAGAGTGAAGAGCAGGGAGACACAGACTCTTCTTTGTTATTAAATGTGATTGTCTGCTCTTTGCAGTGCTTGGCCTGCTGTTTCTTCTCATTCCTTAGGGATATCTTCAATGTTGGAAATTTTCCTATTCATCCGTGAATACCCCCATTGAAAAGTAGGGAATTTTTTTATGAAGGAAGATACCCCTATTTAATTTACTCTTTTCTAACAGATGAGGAATAGTCTGATAGAACTGGAAGATAGCTTACAATGAAATCTGAGACTCATTCATGATAAACATATTCAATACTTGAACCTTATTAGCATTTGACTATTTTGAATTCTAGTATCTATGGCTTAGATGAGCATTTTCTTTACTTGAATTGTTAGCAAGATGTTTTCAAAATGAAGATATATTCTCAATATTTATATTGTGTTTCCTTTGATGCCAAATAATAAACCAATAAGATAAAAACATACAATCTCATGGTTTTCAACTATCTCCTGAGTTCACTAAAAACAACTACTAGCTCCTTCTTCAGTAACTCTTTATACACTTTACTTTTTAGTTTAAATGTACACATTAGTCTGTTACTATTCTAAAAATGGTCTCTATGTGTCTAATTGCTTTGGCTACTTCTGTTGTATTCACAAACTATGTAAAATCTGTTATTTTTATTTTCCTTCTGAAGAAACTCCCTCCAGCATTTTTATTTTGTGGCTGTTTTCTGATTTCTGTATTAATTTTTGTAGTCTTTTCTTTCAGGGACAATCAATGCTAAACTGTGTCCCTGGAGTAGTGCAAGAAGCTTTGGTGACTTTCCAATGCCTTCACTGGGGAGTGGGCTTCTGCCATTTCACTACATGATCTATGATAATGTTCCAAGAACTCAACAGACACTCACTCTCAGGAAAAAAAACTATAAAAACTGATTGGGATTCCTCTCATATTTTAGAGCAGTATGTGAGAATGTTGTTTTATTCCACCAAACACTGAAAATTTTAGGAACAAGCTCTACTATTAGAAAATACCCTTGAAAGGAAACTTTAAGAGATTCAGCAGATTCTCTGATCCCTTTGCTTGCAATTGCTAAGATTGCTGGATTTGTTTTGAGAATGAAAATTAACCACTATTCTTTTTGTCAAACATGAAGTAAGCATGAAATAAATTATAAGGTGTTTCTTTATAAGGAATGGTACTATATATGAAATTAATAGTTGCTAAAATTGCCTGATTTACTCTCACTACATTGCTGGCAGTGAATTCAAATGGAAGAGCAATAGCATTTACCTAAGAATTAACCTCATATCAGTCCCTCCCAATCAGACAGAAGACAGCAGACAGACATCCTTGAGCAACACCTCTGAGGTAAGCTATTCTTAAGTAAGGCACTTTCTAAGGGAAACTTCCTTTAACTACTCTTTATCTCCCTTAAAATTCAATAGTTAGATAAATACAAGTTTCATCAGCTAATTAATTACTGAGTGGCAATAAAGAACATGAAATACTGTAGGCAACCAAATGCATGGTTAAAATTTAAAAACAGAGAAAGGTGTTAGAATGCATATTGAAAGATACAGCCTGGAAACACAGTTTCTCATTGTATTAGGTCTGGTTTTTTTTCTTCTAGATACTTGGGAAAATCCAACTACTAAAGAGTCTTTCTTCCTCTATGGTTTTTTTTCTTTTTTTTTCAACTTGATGCTTTTTTATTTTAATGCCAGCTGCAATTGCAATGTGAAGACTTAACAGATTGTTCAGAACTGTTAACCATTTCATAGGAGTTGATCTGGGCAATAGTCTAAGAGCTTAGCTGAGGCTGTTGACTAGAAACTTTTCACATTCCCTCTTGCATGGACAAATAATGGCACTCAGATTTCTCACAGAAAATCAGCTTTCTCTGAGAATCATCATCCCCAGAAAATAAGCTTTATACTAATATATAAAATAATTATTCCTCTATGTTTAATGTTTCTTACTGTCATTCAACATTTGATGTATAACATCAGATCTATTAAAAATAACATGAATAGAAGTTAGTGACAAAAATGTACTCTAGATATCATTAACTAATTCATATCTTGATGTCATTTATTGTGAAAAGTCTGATAATTTGGGAAAACTTGTAAATATAAAGTGGAATAAAATATCTAAACTTAGAGATAATCAGAAAAGAAAATAGTGAAATACATAACAAGAATGGAGTATGATTAAATCACCCATCTGAAAACAATAACTCTAAAACAATATACAATGGGGTTTTCAGAAACAAATTCTTTTGCAAACTTACTATTATGATGGAAGTCCACAAGTTTTCAGTATTTTAATTTAAACAATTCTTTTGACCTATGATTTTCTTCTGTGCAAAATACAAAGGAATCTGATATTAAGCATATTATTAAAGCTTGGAGCATCAGTTTCCAAGCCATAGCAAACAACAGGGAGTTTTCTACATTATATTCTAGAATACTGGCTATATTTCTAGCAAAAGAAACAAAATACCTGGCAGGGAGTCATTTAGAAGAGAAAGAGTTCATTTTGTCTCATGGCTTGCAGTTTCTGTCTATCATGGTATGTGTATTGGGTAGTTTTCTTTGTTGCTCTGTCTCAGAAATATAAGGAAACGTTTATCTGGATTCTTTGTGTAAGAAGGGTTATATTCCATTATGATGGTAAAAGGGAGATTACAGTGCAGACAGTGGTAGGTGTGACTAGTAATATTGTTATAGCAATCAGGAAACAGGGAATAGATACAGTGTGCATCTGGCCTGTAAGCCGTCTCACGTCCACTTCCAGTTACCTATTTCCTTCTATGAGATTCCATCTTTTAAAGGTCATGACCTCCTATGACAATGGAACCAACTGAAGACCAAGTACATTAATGCTTGAACCTATGGAGGACATTTCACATTTAAACCACAACAGTATTGAAAGAGTGATGACCCTCACCTCTTCCTGTGTCATTAGGACACAAAGAAAGCAGAGAAACAGGAATGTAAGTGCTTCGCTGTATTTCTCCTTTCTCACTTTCTATTAAGTTTGATCTAAGCCCATGGGACGATGCCAACCACATTGAAAATATATCTTCCTTGCCCACTTAACCTTCCCTGAAAATATTCTAATCCATTTGGCATTATGTGTTCTAGATTATTCTAAGTCTAGTCAAGTTGACAACAAAGACTAACCATTGCATCTCACTCTCCCTATGAGTTTAAGTATCTTTTCTTCACTCATAATGATAACGTTGCTGTCCCTAACATCAGTTTTCTTATGTCGATCAAAAACCTGTAGCTTATCCGGGCGTTGGTGGCACACGCCTTTAATCCCAGCACTCGGGAGGCAGAGGCAGGCTGATCTCTGTGAGTTCGAGGCCAGCCTGGTCTACAAGAGCTAGTTCCAGGACAACCTCCAAAAGCCTCGGAGAAACCCTGCCTCGAAAATAAAAAAAAAAACTGTAGCTTTCCACTTAACATTATCAAACTACCACCTCAAAATGAAACAACAACAACAAAAAAAAACAGAATTAGCTAAGGAAAATGGGCTTGTTTCAATTTATTTTATCTTTCCCCCAGTGGCTGTGATCATCTTGCAATTTATAGAAACCATAAATTGAGGCAGAACACATTTGTCTCTATGAGAAATATTAAACTGTTCCTGTTCTGTGACCTGGAAACCTGGTGGCCTCCAGTGTCTGCATTCTCTGTTACAAAGAAAATTAATATTCAAATCCAGGCATATAAAAATGGTATAGGCTTTCTGGCTGATCAGAAAAGATTCTGAAATATTTTATGTGATGATGCACATAGGATTCTTAACCCTATTCTCAGCCTTCAATGTTCTTTGTCTCTAGAATAAAAAATGGTAGATGTATTTCAAAAACCTTTAAAAACATCTTTGCTTTGGAAGTCACATTCAACATCAGCTACAACTCCTACATACTTCTACATCTAAGTAAAAAAATGTTTATATCCTTGTATACATTTAAAAATATTTTATTTGTGAGTGATTCAATTTTAATGTCTTGTCTACATTTGTTTATATTTTGTGTTCAACATAATCTATTCCAGATTATCATATCCACTATCATATTGAATAACCTAGCAATGTATGCTCAATGATGCAATAGTGGCATGGATGACCTGGGTAACCAACCTCTCTTTTACTGGCTCTCTGGCCCATGACTCAAGAAGAATATTTGTCTTGTCAAAACCTACAGCTCGGCAGGTCACAATCCCTATAAGGTGATCTAATACTGTTATTTTGCTAAATGCACATGTAGTGAAACTGCCTTCTGAATGTTTGAACTCAGTGACTAATGCAACTCTTACACTTAGGCTGAGAAGCCTCCTTTGGTATTAGATGATGTTAAGGCAAGTATTCAAATGGTAAAATGCTGAAATGAAGTAGCCATTAGTTACTTAGAGGAGGTCAATTCGTGTGAGTCCTGAGGAACATGATAGAGGAAAAGATGAAGGATTGGACAAGTGACACATGAGGAGGAATGAAGTGAAGCATTGTCTTCTGTATATGATATGGTCACAGCAACCATGAAAACAAAGAAATTAGGTCTGTCAGTACATGGCTACACAAAAGCATGGAAGAAAAGGGGAAGAGAGAGAGAGAGAGAGAGAGAGAGAGAGAGAGAGAGAGAGAGAGAGAGAGAAAAGAAGGAAGGAAGGAAGGAAAAGAAAGAGGAAAGAAAAGGAAAGAGAGGTAAGAGTATGAATAGTTTGGAGAGAAGAGTTCAGCTGTGAGTCAAATGAGTATGAAATTGTCAAAAAGTTTATTAGATTATGAAAATATTTGTGTTCTATAAATGTCAGAAATATAACTTCCTGAGAGAGGAGAGAAGTAACCCAAGTGTCTCCCTTTAGTGTGTTTCCTGCCACACTACTTCTGCATTTCTCATCTATTGTCATCATTTCATCTCTGATACTTGAAAGCATTCTCCGTCCTTTGATTCTTCCCTCAGCTTCATGTATAATTTTCAGCATATGGCTCACACATCCTCAAATTCTCTGTCTTTGAAATGTTCAAACATACATGTAGGAGGAAGTTTGTATGCCGCCATTAAACATGTGACTTATTAGAGGCGCATATAGATGAGGTAATAAAAGGGCGGTTTACCACACCGCTAACCACACCCACTTTAGGCAGGACTAAAGACATATACGGCTGGACATAAAGACGTATACGTACGTAGGCGGAATTACGTCACTAGCCAGGCCCACTTTTGGGCATGGCTAGGGGGCATTACGGGGGAAGGTATAAAAGACAGCACACAGGAAGTCTCGGTCTCTTTTCCCGGAGTTTGGCTTCCGGTTCAGCAGCGGAAAAGTGTTTGTCTCGTCTGGGTTACTTGTTTGGTATCTTGTGAGTAATTTCTACAATAAATACTTAGTTTTACTTCCAGTAAGTGTCGCTTATCGTTACAGCGTCCTTTGAAGCCTACAGTTTGGTGTCAAAAGCGGGATTGGAATCCGGATCCAGGCGCCCAGAAAAGTGGCTTCTCTCAGCCTGACCAGGCACACGTGGACTCTGCTTTCGATAAGTTCCTCACCACTTCATTCGGCAAGGCACGATTCCTGCCTCCAGGAACCAGCACCTTCTACCTGCAGGTAAGGTTAGGCGATATTCCAAGATTTCTCTCGTGGCCACGTGCTGTTTTACTGGCGGCCTGCTGACTCCGGCCACGTGCTCTTTTGCTGGCAGCCTGTTGATTTCGGCCTGAATTACTCCACTGGTAACAAACGTAACTGTTTTATACAATGTCAACAGCTAACATTATGATGCAGGATATTAAGAATTTTCTTGTTTTTTGTATGGATGGGATTTTAGAAAGGGTTGAGGACCTACCTGAAAGGTACTTCCTACCCACGATGGTGATTATTAGCTTCATAATCAATATAATTTTGTTAATGAAATGGCTCAAAAATAGGACTAAACTTATACAGGTCATATGGTCATCGCAGGATAGTTTTGAAATCTTAATACAAAGGATTCAGGAAATGCATAATTCATTGCAGGAGAGTAAGAAAGGGTTGGTAGAAAATATTCAGGATATTAAAAATGATAATGTAGGTCTGACGAACAGGTTTAAAGAGACGGAACACAAAATTGAATTACTTTCAGGAAAAACGTGTTCCACAGATAGAATTGAAAAATTGGAACATAATGTTGAAACATTTAATGAAAAACACGGTTCCGTGTTTGATGATTTCACTAGCAAATTACAAAGACTGGAACATAAAATTGAAATGCTAACAGAAAAGAATTGTTCCATGTCTGAGAGCAATGATAAACTAACTGATAGAATATCATTTGTGGAAGGCAGTTTACATGCTATTGAGGTACTTTCTAAGGATGAGAATATTAGAAATTTGGAATCACATGTAAATGATGAATGTAAAAAAATGAAAGATTCCATGACGTCCTTAGAAAATTATTTGTCCCAAGAACTTCAAGAGCTCAGAGAAACAATGATTAATAGACTGCAGGATTTAGAAGACGCTCAATCTGATACTTCAGAATCAGAAATACAGGCAACAGGTCAGGACAGGAGTTTCCCAAAGCTTCTCAAATGCCGGAATGATCTCCCTAAGGTTGCTATGCATTCCCCTATGGTTTTTCCAGTATCTGTAACAGAAAAACCAGCAACGAAAAAACAATCAAATGGTCTCATTGCTTTTTACTGGGAACCTATACAGATGAAGGATCTAAAGAATATTAAGGAGGCCATTGTCTTGTATGGTCTTCATTCTCCCTTTGTCAGAGAGCTCCTAACCTTATGGGCTACTGTAAATAAAGTAACCCCAAAAGACTGGTCCCAATTAGCCTCTGCAGTGCTCGAAAATTCTTGTCAAATTCAATGGAGACCTTTATGGAGGCAAGAAGCAAAAGCTATAGAGATTCAGGAATTACAGACTGGTCATGAAGTACCCCAAGACAAGATTCTTGGGGAGGGTCCTTATGCTGACACGCAGGTTCAATCTGCATATGACGAGCACATGTTGTCTTTGTGCTGTACAGCTGCTTTAAATGCCTTGGATAAGGTTTGTGAAACAGGAGAGATAATGCAACCCTACACCAAGGTATTACAGGGCCCAAGGGAAAGGTTCACTGAATTGTTAGAGAGATTATCCAGAGAAGTAGAAGTACAGGTAGCAAATCCAGAATCCAGGCGTCTCCTTATATAATCTTTGGTGTATGAGAACGCGAATCCTCAATGCAGGCAGGTAATATGGCCATTAAAAATAAGATCAGTGCCATTGGAGGAATGGGTCCTACATACAGCAAACCTGGAATGTAAAAGTCAGGATACAGGAGCTTGGGTAGGTGAAGCTATTTCTACAGGCTTGAGGAGGCACCAGGATGCCAAATACCCTACCTGTGATGATATAGAGGCTTGGGTAGGGAAGGCAATCTCCAAGAATTTTAATAGGCATAAAGATGCAACATGCTTTAACTGTGGTAGAATAGGACATCTTAGTAGGAACTGTAGACAACGCATTCCTAGAAATAATGCTTTTACCAGGAATGCATCAAACAGAAGGCCTAAGCCTCCTGGTCTATGCAGGAGGTGTGGGAAAGGATGCCATTGGACTGATGAATGCTTTTCCACAATAGACAGACAAGGTAGATCTTTAAAGCTGGTAAACGGTGTTCAGGGGCTCAATGGAGCCCCAAAAAGGAAGATTATCCGGTCATTCCCAGTGACAGTGGAGGACAGCCTCTCCCAGGACAATTAGAAGATCCACTGCCCATTGTAAATAATACGGCACTGGATAATACATTAGCTCCAGAGGATGAATCAATTACATCAGGAGGAGATACAAAACATATGTTTTGGCAAACTTCTATACAATATCATAGACCCAAGCTACCAGTTAAGGTAAATAATAGGGTGATTTATGGATTATTGGATACCGTAAGTGACGTCACTATCATTAATCAGCAGTCCTGGCCCCCAACTTGGCTTTAAAAGAGGTTAATGTTCAATTCTTAGGGATTGGAACCCTATCTGAAGTTAAATTGAGTGTCAGATGGATTGACTTTATTGGGCCAGAAGGACAGAGAGGAAGGTTAAAGCCATATGTTGCAGATATTGCTATAATCCTCTGGGGTCGTGATCTACTCCAGCAATGGAATATGCAGATTAACATTCCTCCTGTATCAGCTAGGAATTATAGACAAGCTCTTAGTGGTAGAAAGAATATAGTAAGGCAGTACAGAAAACAGATGCAAAATGTACAGGCCGTACAGAAGCAAGAGGCTAGTGCCAAACCTACAGAGCAACCAAAAGCTCTACCATTAAAATGGCTGACAGATGAACCTGTCTGGGTGGGTCAATGGCCTATGACATCTGAGAAGTTATAGGCTTTGGAGAAGTTAGTTCAGGAACAGCTAGATGCTGGACATATTGAGGAATCAACTAGTGCATGGAATTTGCCTGTTTTTGTTGTCAAGAAGAAGTCTGGTAAGTGGAGAATGGTTACTGATCTTAGAGCCATCAACAAGGTAATTCAGCCTATGGGGTCTCTACAACCTGGGATGCCATTACCTTCTCTAATTCCTAAGGATTGGCCAATTATAGTTATAGACTTAAAAGATTGTTTCTTCACCATACCGTTACAAGAAAACGACAGAGAAAAGTTCGCCTTCACAGTACCGTCTGGTACAGAGATTCCAGTGGAAGGTACTACCTCAAGGTATGTTAAACAGTCCAACTTTGTGTCAATATTTTGTGAATAAACCTCTAGAAATAATTCGTAAAAAATTCCACATTCGTTAATATATCATTATATGGATGACATATTACTACCTGATTCAAATAAGGATACTTTGGAAAAGATGTTTGAAGCAGTAAAGGAAATTTTGCCTCGCTGGGGATTGCAAATTGCCCCAGAAAAAATACAAAGAGGAGATTCTATTAACTATTTAGGTTATAAAATAGATGCTCAGAAAATCGGACCACAGAAAGTATAGATCAGAAGAGATCGTTACCGGACTCTTAATGATCTTCAAAAACTATTAGGAGAAATCTCTCTATTACAGACAATTATCGGTGTAGAAGGGCATGATTTAAAAGACCTGAAAATGGCTTTAAAAGGAGATAAAGACCTAAACAGCCCACGAGCACTATCAGCTGAGGCTGAAAAAGAATTAGAATGGGTAGAAAAGAGAATATTAGAAGCCCATGTGGACCGTGTGGATCCAAATCTGGACTGTATTCTGGTTATTTTACCATCTAGAGAATACCCCTCAGGAATATTAATGCAGAGGGAAGACACCATTCTAGAATGGGTATTTCTGCCACATAAACAGAATAAAAAATTGAAAACATATATAGAAAAGATCTCCGATTTGATATTAAAAGGTAAATTAAGGCTTCGTCAACTGACTGGGAAAGACCCAGCTGAAATTATTGTGCCTTTAACGAATGAGGAAATTTCCTCCTTATGGAAGGATAATGCGTATTGGCAAATAGCTTGCAGTGACTTTTTGGGAAGTATTAGTAATAATTATCCCAAAACAGAAAGAATCAAATTCATAAAGAAAACAATTTGGATTCTTCCACATATCGTGAGGCAAACACCTATTTCTGGAGTTCTTACCTTCTACACGGATGCAAACAAATCAGGTAAGGCAGGGTATAAATCAGGAAATATAAGTAAAGTAGTTCAAAGCCCTTACAACTCCGTACAAAAGGCAGAGTTATATGCCATTCTCATGGTACTTAAAGACTTTACAGAGCCTCTCAATATAGTCACGGATTCTCAGTATGCAGAAAGAGTTGTCTTGCACATTGAGACTGCAGAATTTGTTCCTGATAATACAGAATTAACCTCATTGTTTTTACAATTGCAGGAAATCACCAGGAACAGGACTCATCCTATATATATATAACACACATCAGATCCCATACAGGTCTGCCAGGTCCTCTGGCACAAGGCAATGATGAAATTGATCGTTTATTAGTAGGTAATGTGTTGGAAGCTTCAAAATTTCATAAGAAACACCATGTTAACAGCAAAGGTTTAAAGAAGGATTTTTCTATCACCTGGCAACAAGCCAAAGAAATAGTAAGAAATTGTCCCAGTTGCTCATTGTACAATCAAACTCCATTACCAGCAGGTTGTAATCCTAAAGGTATTCACAGAATTTTGCAAATGGATGTATTTCACTTCCCAGAATTTGGCAGTTTGAAATATGTACACCATACTATAGACATGTTCTCAGGCTTCCAATGGGCTACTGCCCTCAGCTCTGAAAAAGCTGACTCTGTTATTACACACCTCTTAGAGGTGATGGCTGTTATGGGTATACCTAAAACAATAAAAACTGACAATGCTCCAGCATATGTCTCCAGTAAATTGGAACAAATCTTCAAATATTATAATATAACACATGTAACTGGTATACCTTACAATCCCACAGGACAAGCAATAATTGAAAGATCTAACCGAACCTTAAAAGAGATGGTTCATAAACAGCCAGGGAAAACAAAGACACCTAAACATAGGTTATACAATGCTTTACCAACGTTGAATTTTCTTAATGCTGATGAAAAACGACAAACTGCAGCAGAAAGACACTGGACTACAGAGAAGACTTCTGAACTGAACCAACCGGTGTATTTTAAGGATGTTATGACCTCAGTCTGGAAACCAGGATATGTGTTACATTGGGGAAGGGGTTATGCTTTTGTTTCCACAGGAGAAGAAAAGGTTTGGGTTCCATCAAAATTAATTAAAATTCGATCAGAACAGAAAACATCTCAGGAGGAGGAAGATAACAGCCCATCTACAAATTCATAGTCCACCATGGGTAAAGTGACCTCCTAAAAGGAAAGAGAAGTGTTTTGTTTTTTGTAATCACAGGTAAACTCAGCAAAGAATACTGGACATATGGATTCCTGTAGAAGAATGAATAGCTACCCTGAGGACCATCAAACAAACAGTAACTCACTGTGTGGTATCAAAGTCTAAATCTCTGTACATTGTTTTTTCATAGTACCATTTTATCTTTATTTCTTCACATACCTCAGTCCCCATTCATTTAACTGAAGCTGGCTTTGGAGTTGGATTGGCTCTCCTACTCTAAACTCAAGCATATTATTTAAATATGATTCAGAATTTCTGTATTATATCAAAGAGCCATTGATATAAGACAGAAGAAATAAAATGAGGGACAGTTATCTGTGGATTTCTTTTTCTGTAAAGTCTAATTTCCTTCAGGTTTACCATCTTCCCTATTGTCACCTCTTCCGGTATGCATACACATGAAATTTAAAATATTTCTTTGTTAACATTAATGTTTGAGTTTTCCAGAGAACAAGGGATTTCCTGACAGCAATCTTCAACTGCTTCAGAAAGAGAATGAGGATCCACTTCCTTGACTTCACCTGATTCAACTGGAGGCATCTGAACTGCCCCCCATCATTGACTCCACCTGACAAGCACCATCCTGAAACTGGCTTGAAACTACATCACTCTACACAACTCCGGACCAAGAAACTGAAATAGCACATCTTCTACAATCTGGCCAGAGCTTCCGATGAGAGCTTCGATCAACACTAGAACTCTAGTCAGGAACTTCAATCAAGCATCTCCTGCCATACAGAGACTGTCTGATCTACTGAGATTTTGTTATACTAACATTTTTTTCTCACAGGTCCCCATGAGATTATCATCGTCCCATCTCAGCAGGAAGTAGTTTTGAGAATTCCACGCACCCTCTCCCTACTATTGATATTATAAGATAGTTTACACCTGTTAGTGTTAGTTTTCAATTATTTTAGAGTTGGGATTGGAAGGAGGTGTTCATATTTGGGTGTTTCTTTCAGATAAGTTTAGGTTTAGATAGAATAGATGTTTGATACATTTTGTTCATGAACACAAGTTAGTTGTCCTTTTTTAGACTAAAAGGGGAATTGTAGGAGGAAGTTTGTATGCCGCCATTAAACATGTGACTTATTAGAGGCGCATACAGATGAGGTAATAAAAGGGCGGTTTACCACACCGCTAACCACACCCACTTTAGGCAGGACTAAAGACATATACGGCTGGACGTAAAGACGTATACGTACGTAGGCGGAATTACGTCACTAGCCAGGCCCACTTTTGGGCATGGCTAGGGAGCATTACGGGGGAAGGTATAAAAGACAGCACACAGGAAGTCTCGGTCTCTTTTCCCAGAGTTCGGCTTCCGGTTCGGCAGCGGAAAAGTACTTGTCTCGTCTGGGTTACTTGTTTGGTATCTTGTGAGTACCTTTGAAGCCTACACATAAATGTAAATCTTATCTCTTAATTTGTACTCCAGAAACTTCCTTCTGCTATGACAACGATTGCTTACTAATTCCCCTTCCAGTCTACACTCCTAACTTGAAGAATTAAAGTCGCAGCAGAAATCTCTTGGTTCCAATTAATCTTTAATGTTTTTGCTTTTTGATGTTGGGAATCTATCCCGGGAATGGCCTTGATTGTGCTAACACTGAGCTTTACTGCTGAATCTCCCTGCTCCTGATTCTTTACCTATTAAAGTTACTGTTCTATTGCTGTGAAAAAAAAACTATAACTGAGACACCCTAGAAAAGAAAGCATTTAATTGGGAGCTTCCTAACAGTTCCAGAGAGTGAATCATTGACCATAAAAAATAGGACCAAGGCAGCAAACAGGCTGGCATGGTTCTAGAGTGGTAGCTGTAAACTTACATCTAGAGGCAGAGAGAAATAAAGAGTGGTCTTGAAATGAACTTTAAAAAACTTAAAACTCACCCTCAGTGCCACACCTCCACAAAAAAGGCCACACATTCTACTTCATCCCAAAACCATTCCACCAACTAGGGAATATATAATCATGTTGGGTGGGCTTCCTCTTTCAAATCACCACAAGACATAACCTAACAAAGATTGGATTTAAGTTAAACTAGACTTGATATGGCCATGGCAGCCAGAGATGGGAATCTGAGCTTGCACCATCAAAGTATCTTTAGTTATACAGAAATTTTATTATAGAGACCAAGACACAATTAGCTAATAAAAATACTAATATTTTAAAAATCCTGTGGTTCATTTTTATATGTCTCTTGTTTTGACATGATAAGAAGTATTAAATTAGTACCTTGTAAGAAAACCTACCAGTGTCAGTTCTTTCCCCACAAAACATAACTAGCATTTTTATTTTAATCACACTGCCTCAAGACCAAAGCTAACACTTTCACCTTAATAGATCTATTTCAGACATCATTGAGTTATATTTTGTTACACTTTCAGAAACAAAAGTGCTAATTGGCAAAAACATTTCTCTTGATAACATTTCTTCTCACATTTCTTATATTTTTGGTTGTGAGCCTAGCCTTTAACAGCTGAGCCATCTCTCCAGCCCTCTTCTCACATTTCTTTAATATATTGCTAATGAATTCAAATGAATTCAGGTGGTAGTGGTGCACTCCTTTAATTCCAAGAACTCACGAGGCAGAGGCAGGTGGATATCTGAGGTCAAGGCCAGCCTGGTGTACAGAGTGAGTTCCAGTACAGCTAAGGCTACACAGAGAAACCTCTCAGAAAGCCAAAAATTAATGATACTGATAAGAACTCTAGCAATATTATATTAATTTTATACAATAGAGTATATTATAAGTGAAGACATTATTTTTAAAATTATCAATTTTGTATTTTCCATTATTAAATATAAAATGAAATTAAGCCACACATTAACTTATATACTGGTAGTAGTTATTTACAGTATATGAAGAATTGCCAAAATCTGTTTATGCTAATGTGGAGATTAAATTTAAGTGAGGTTGTAGATCAATGAAATCTGCTTATAATTCTTACAATAAAATGATTGAGTAATCAAAACATGTTATGCTAAGTATGCAGGGTACCAAAAAGTTGAGTTTGAGAAGTTGGATATAAAATTAGGGCCTGAGATCAATAAATATAAAATATTATGTAAGAGTTTATAGGTTAAATGGCCAAAATTACATTAGCACATAAAGAGAGAATCAAAGTAAATATGACAAACATTTCTTTCAGAGAGTCATGTTAGCAGTGGAAATGCATACAAAATAAGCAATGGAGACAGCCATGTTTTGGCAGAGGGCACTGAAGCCCTGTCCAAGGAATGGCTTACTCGCCAATGACTCAATCACACCAGCTTCCCTGGCATCTCTACCTTTCTCATATCCAGATGCCAATGAATATCTGGATCATAAGACTTTTCTGCCCTGCTACAGCAAACTTCTATGCAGGAATTGGCTCCTGATAGAGACCTGCTTAAGGCAATAGATTGTGTTGGCCAAACTCCTGTAAATATGCATGCTCACATGATGGCTCTATTTCTTTTTGGAAACTGGTAAAGTGGCCTCTGATTTTAGATTGTTTTTATGGTGTATAATTTGAATGTACACCCTGAGGCAAGGTACAGGCCAAAAGTCTAAATGAATGAATAAATAAAAGTAGATAAATACTTCCATGTGCATTATCCTTGATGAGAATATAAATATTGTCCACCTGTCACTATAAGGGTTATGCTATGCTAAGACTTCCTGGCAATGCGACCAGGCTTTCCATGCAAGAACACCGTACTCATCTTCTTTTCTGAACACTTAAAAAATCATGTTTCTTTCTCTGAGAGCCTCAGTAATTATTTCATATTTAATTTGCAGATTCAGAATATACATATTTTAGAAGTACTTAATGATGGTGAATCAAAACATGCATTCACTTCTTTTCTCACCTAGAGCATAACACTAAAGATGCTTGTTGCCAGGCTAAAGATATTTAATGTCAACCAAACAGTGAAAGAAGTTAATGGAATATGATAGGCAATGATAGAGGAAAAAAAACTTTATAACTGGGAAGCCAATCAGAGAAGTTAGATTTGGAAGGGAGAAGCACATCATACCCTGAAGCTGTTTAGAAAGCAAAGCAAAACAAACGAACCAAAACCAAAAACCTCCAATCTGAAAGTAAATAAAAACTGGTATTCTGAAGATCCTCCAGTAGACCTAGAAGAGCACAGCATCTAAAGAACAAGTTTGAACCTTGTGCTCCAGAATAAGAGTCCAAGGATGGAAGTCTAAGAGAGATCAATTTCCCTGAGTCTTCACATATAGCTTTCAATGGAATGTTGTTGCCTTCCCAAACTGCCAGAATATTGAAGATTAGTCCACTGAAGAGGAGACACCAAGCATGGTTTACATGAATGGCCAAGATACTTTAGCAAAAAAAAATGCCTTAAGTACAGGCTTAAAAACAGAAGTCTACATTCTGAGCCCTCTTTCCAAAGCTGCCCTTAGAATTTTACTGTCAACATTAAACCTTTTAAGAAGATTAGGTGGAAAGTTCTATGAGTATGCTAACCAAACCAGAAGAGAAAACATAAGCACTGTGGGTGTCTCTTGAAAATAAGTGCCAGCCCATCTAGGCATGCAATCTTTCAGTTACTATGAACCCCACTGATAAGTAGGTTCCCTGTCATATCTTGACTCCTCCTTGCTCATATTATCCTATTCCTCACTTTGCTCATATTATCCTCTCCCTCTCTTCGACTTGACTCAGGGAGAGCAGCCTGGTACTTGACTATGGATGGATCTCTGCATCTGGATCCCTCAATCACTGGCTCTATGATGACAGTTCTGATTACAGGGGAAGATCAGTTCATGTACCCTCCCTACTACTGGGAGGAGTCTTAGCTGGGGTCATCCCACACTATGATGGGGAAATCTACAGAGACAGCTGAACCTAGCTCATGATAACTCTAACTCTAGAACATCAGCTGTGGAACCATCATGGGACATAAATAGGCCTTCTGCATGTGGGTGACAGATGTATACTTGGTCTGTTTGTGGGGACCCTGGCAGTGGGACCAGGATCTATCGCTGACATATGAGCTGTCTTCTTGTAGCCCATTCCCCATGGTGGGATGCCTTGCTCAGGGTTAATACACAGGGAAGGAGCTTGTTTCTGTCTCAACTTAAAGTGCCACACTTTGTTGACTATGTATATGGAAGAGTCTTGTTTCTACCTCAACTTAATGTGCCAGGCTTTGTTGACTCCCCACAAAGAGGCTTAACCTTTTTGGGGGAGTTGACTACAGGCAACTATATACTGTGCAACCATAACTACCATTATAATTTGGAATATATATTATATTGAATATATACTATATGGAATATCACCTCTTCCTGATTCTTCAGGTTCTTGGAAACTACTGATCTGTATTGTAAACCCTACAGATTTTCTATGCATATGGTATGAGTAACAAATAATACTGAATTTATTCCTTGGGATCTAGTTTTTCCTGTTAATATAGTTACTGCTTCATACATTCATGTTGTTGCATGTTTTAGAGAATCATGGGAATTATTAAATAATTTTTCATTCTTTAACTAGCTAATAAAAGTTTAGATTACATACATATTTATAGATATGAAGAATTTCACCATTTGAGACAATTTACATATATTCTTAGTGCATGTATATATTTCTACTTCTCATATGTTTTAGAGCTAATATATTATATGTTGTTTAAATTTATAAGAACTAGTCAAACTATTTTCTAAAGGGGAAGTAATGACATGATATGTTAAATGTTAAGTGACAGGCATCACATGAGGTAGGTGTGCTTGCATAGAAAGACTGGTCACATTGACAAGGAAGTTTCACCATAACCTAACCTTTGTAGTGACATGTTCACAATATTACATTCTTCTACTTCACATTTTTAGTAGCCATGGATAGGAAGTCCAGGGGCTTTGGATTCTGGCCAGCATTGAGTACTAGTGACCTTTAAATGTCAATAATTCTTCCAGTATGGAAAGTGTCATAACATTGTGCTCAAATTGTATTACTTTGGAGATTTGTGACATGCACATTCTCACAATGTCAACACTGTTGGAATGTGTTATTTGGTAAAAGAAGGTGCTCTTTTAGTTCCAATTTCATATTAGTGCCTTTTAGAGAACTCATTTTAATACAAGTTTTAGAATCCTCTATATAAACAAACTATTTATGTTCTCAAAGTATTTTAAATTTGCATGCATTTCCCTAATTGCTAAGAATATTTTAAAGATATTTGCTGGTTTATTTTTCCTTTTCAGTCTTTTTAGGTTTCATGTTTGGTTGTTTTACTTTTTTCTATTTTTCTTTAATTTGGATGATTACCATGCTTTTTTCTTTCAGTTCATATATCATTTCCTTGGCTTTCTTAAGTGTCACAATGATTTCACCATTCTTTCTTTATTTGTGAAATCATGATTTCTGCTTCTACATTGGCTTTTGATATTTTACTTTTATTCCCATCTCTCTGCTAAAATTCTACAGTTGTTCAAATGAGATATGCCTTCTTAAATCTAGCACCATTTATCAAATGGATGACTATATTAAAGTTCTCATCCAGTTATGGATCTGTGTTAATTACCATCTAGTGAAAGAAAAAGCTTCTCTGATGAGGATTGAGTGATGCAATGGTCTAGGGGTATAGAAATATTTCATTAGGAATCTTTTATTGCTATGTTCATTAAACATAATAATAGTGGTAGAATTTCCCCTAGGCCCATTATCTATCTTGTCTCAAGTTCCTAGCCAATGTATCAGTGTCAGGTACGGATTCTATCTCATAAAGTGGGCCTTAATTCCAAACAAAAAGGAGATTGGTTACTAATAGACATTATATACAGAGTGAGAGACTTAGGAGCACTCAGTACTAAATGGAATTTATTCATCAAGCATTCCCTCTAAAGCCCCAAGCTTCTCCATGGAAAAAAAGTCAGAAAGATTATAAGTTGGAGGTAGCAGATGACTCAAGGATACAGTGTCTTCCATACACATGAAAATTTACACACTTATGAACTCACAGAGACTGTGGCACTACTAATAGGACCTATAAAGATATGAGGCAGACACTGTTAAAGTGGACATTGGCTCCTAATCCTAACCAAGGAGCTATCTGAAATTGATATCTGTTTAACAAGGGAAAACTACTTTTATCTAACATA
Organism: Mesocricetus auratus; assembly: GCF_017639785.1. Lineage (NCBI taxonomy): Eukaryota > Metazoa > Chordata > Mammalia > Rodentia > Cricetidae > Mesocricetus > Mesocricetus auratus. The sequence continues at coordinate 50,815,194 of NW_024429184.1, read as the reverse complement.
GTATCTGTATGTATATCCATTACACACCAGGGAAGGACTGATATCCAAAATATTTGGACAACATAAATTGAAAATACATATGCTTTTTAGGGGGAGGGGGTAGTCCTTCATTGTGTTTCATGTTTTTGTGTTATTGACTTCTGTGTTTTGTTTTGTTTTTGCTTTTTAGGCTTCTCTGTTTCTTTTTTATTTTTAAAAAATATATGTATATGCATGTGTGGTGTATGTGTGTTTTTGTGAACAGAAAGAGAAAGAGGGAGTATGATGTGGAGAGAGAGACAGAGACAGAGAGACAGAGAGAGAGAGAGAGATGAGAGGATAGGGTGGCAAGAAGGATCTGGGAAGATCTGGGAGGGGAAATTCCTGATCAAATATAATATATGAAAGAGTTTTCATATAATATTTTCAACCATTTGCTCCTAAGATTCACTTTTGCTAGGCATTTTTAAGTTTCTTGTTTGAGTTGTATTCTTTTTAATAGCATGTTATACTTCTTTTTTATCATTTTTTATTTTAATGTTAAATAGCTTGTTTTACATGTCAATCCCAGTTCCCTCTCCCTCCCCTCCTCCCACACTCCCCTTTCCCCCCACCCTCCCAGGCTATTGCCAAATCCTTCCACATAGGGGATATCTAGAGTCTGTCATTTTACTCTGGGTAGGGTCCAGGCACTCCGCTAAGAGTCCAGGCTGAGAGAGCATCCCTCTTTGTGCTATAGGCACACGAAGACTGTTTGTATACCAGGGATAGACACTGATCCACAGCTCAGGGCCCCAAAGGTTGCCCAGGCCTTCTCGCTGACACTCACATATGGGGGGTCTAGATTAGTCCCATGCTGGCCTCCCCACTGTCGGTCTGGGGTCCAAGAGCTCTCCCCTGTTTAGATCAGCTGTCTCTGCTAGTTTTGCCAGCCCATTCTTTGCCAATTTGCTCATCACTCCTCTCTCTCTGTCACTGGGTTCCTTGAGTTCAGTTCAGTGATTAATTGTGTGTTTGCCTCTGCTTCCATCAGTCACAGGATGAAGGCTCCCGGATGGTTATAGACATCAAGTTCATTATCAGGAATGGGCATTCGAGGTGGTCTCTCCACTATTGCTTAGCTTGCCAATTGGTGTTATCCCTTTAGATCACTCGAGGTCGCTCTGGTGCCTGATCTGTATTCAATCCTATGATTCCCTCTTCCCCCTATTCTACCCCCACCCCCTCAACTTCCTGTTCCCCCATGACCAACTCTCTTCCTCTTCACCCCCTCTCTTCTTCCCAGGTCCCACTCCCCCCCACCCCTCGCCATGTTCCCCATCCATTCAAGGGATCTTGTCTCAATCCTCTTCTCTTGGGTACTATGCATATATGGATATCTTTTAGGTTCTTTCCTGTTTCCCAGACTCTCTATCAGTGGAAGTGCAGACTGGCACTATCCTGATCCATGTCTAAAATCCATATATGAGTGAGTACATACCATGTTTGTCTTTTTGCAACTGGGTTACCTCACTCAGGATGGTTTCTTCCAGTGCTATCCATTTCCCTGCGAATTTCAAGATTCCATTGTTTTTTTCTGCTGAGTAATACTCCATTGTGTAAATGTACCACATTTTCTCTATCCACACTTCAGTTGAGGGGCATCTAGGTTGCTTCCAGGTTCTGGCTATTACAAATAATGCTGCTATGAACATAGTGGAGCAAATGCCCTTGTTGTATGAACTTGCCTCATTTGGATATATGCCTAAGAGTGGAATTGCTGGGTCTAGTGGTATATTAATTCCCATTTTCCTGAGGAATCTCCATACTGATTTCCAAAGAGGCTGTATGAGTCGGCACTCCCACCAGCAGTGGAGGAATGTTCCTCTCTCTCCACATCCTCTCCAGCATAAATTGTCTTCGGTGTTTTTGATTTTAGCCATTCTGACAGGAGTAAGATGGTATCTCAGAGTTGTTTTGATTTGCATTTCCCTGATGGCTAAGGATGTTGAGCACTTTCTTAAGTGTCTCTTGGCAATTTTAGCCTCCTCTACTGAGAATTCTCTATTTAGCTCTGTACCCCACCTTTTAATTGGATCCTTTGGTGTTTTGGAGACTTGTTTCTTGAGTTCTTTGTAGATTTTGGAGATTAGCCCTCTGTCAGATGTAGGGTTAGTGAATATCTTTTCCCATTCTGTGGCCTGCCTTTTTGTCGTTTTGACTGTGTCCTTTGCCTTACAGAAGCTTTTTTAATTTCAGAAGGTCCCATTTGTTAATTGTCGATCTCAGTGCCTGTGACACTGGTGTTATGTTTAGGAAGTGGTCTCCTGTACCAACTCGTTGAAGAGTATCTCCCACTTTCCCTTCTAAAAGTTTCAGTGTGGCTGGATGTATGTTGAGATATTTGATCCATTTGGACTTAAGTTTTGTACAAGGCGATAAACATGGATCTATCTGCAGTCTTCTGCATACCAGTACCCAGTTATGCCAGCACCATTTGTTGAAGATGCTTTCGTTTTTCCATTGTACAGTTTTAGCTTCTTTGTCAAAAAATCAAGTGTTCATAGGTGTGTGGGTTAAAATTAGAGCTTTCGATTCGGTTCCATTGGTCTACCTGCCTATTTTTGTGCCAATACCAAGCTGTTTTCAGGACTATAGCTCTATAATAGAGCTTGAAGTCAGGTATGGTGATGCCTCCTGAAGTTCCTTTATTGTATAGGGATGTTTTAGCTATCCTGGGCCTTTTGTTTTTCCATATAAAGTTGATTAATGTTCTTTCCAGGTCCTTGAAGAATTGTGATGGATTTTTGATAGGGATTGCATTGAATCTGTAGACTGCTTTTGGCAAGATTGCCATTTTTATTATGTTGATCCTACCAATCCAAGAGCATGGGAGATCTTTCCATTTTCTGGTGTCTTCTTTGATTTCTTTCTTTAAAGACACAAAGTTCTTGATATACAGATCTTTCACTTCCTTGGTTAACATTATCCCCAGATATTTGATGCTGTTTTTGACTATTGTAAAGGGTGATGTTTCTCTGATTTCTTTCTCAGTCACTTCATCATCTGTATATAATAGGGCCACTGATTTTTTTGAGTTTACCTTGTATCCTGCCACATTGCTGAAGGTGTTTATCAGCTCTAGGAGTAACCTTGCGGAGTTTTTTGCGTCACTTATATAAACTATCATATCATCTGCAAATAGTGAAAGTTTGACTTCTTCTTTTCCTATTTGTATCCCCTTTATCTCCTTTTGTTGTCTTATTGCTGTAGCTAGAACTTCAAGTACAATATTGAAGAGATATGGAGAGAGTGGACAGCCTTGTCTTGTTCCTGATTTTAGAGGAATTGCTTTGAGATTCTCTCCATTTAGTTTGATGTTAGCTGTTGGTTTACTCTATATTGCTTTTATTATATTCAGGTATGTTCCTGTTATCCCTGATCTCTCTAGGACCTTTATCATGAAGGGGTGCTGGATTTTGTCAAAGGCTTTTCAGCATCTAGTGAGATGATCATGTGGTTTTTCTTTCGCAGATTGTTAATATGGTGGATTACATTGATAGATTTTCTAATGTTGAACCATCCCTGCATTCCTGGGATGAAGTGTACTTGATCATGGTGGATGATTTTTCTGATGTGTTCTTGAATCCGGTTTGCGAGTATTTTATTGAGTAGTTTTGCATGAATGTTCATGAGGGAAATTGGTCTATAGTTCTCTTTCTTAGTTGTGTCTTTGTGTGGCTTGGGTATCAAGGTAATTGTAGCCTCGTAGAAAGAGTTTGGCAGTGAGCCTCCTGCTTCTATTTGCTTTTGTAAAATAACACACTCTTTGGTGAAAGACAAGCAATATGACTTTATAAAAACATATGCTGAACAAAATATTTATCCCATTGAATATGTACAACTATTTTTGTGTGTTTGTTTTGTTTGTATACACATTTATGTGATTAATTCAGGGGAGGGGGTCAGAGTTTTCTTTCTGAAGTTTAGCTAATTTGGGATTTTATTACAATACAGTTCAGTGTTTTTAAATTTCTTCAGTTGTGGCTACTATTTCGTTCCATATGCTGAATATGAGGCTTTAGAGGAATTCACTGATATCCATTTTACGCTCTCGAAGGCCTTTTATCCCCATAACTTTGCTAAAGAAGGAAATCTCTCTACCACACCTGTCCTTTATCAATAGAGTACATTTTCTTCTTAACCATTTCCAAGTTATTCACTTCTCTTTCTCTTTTAGGAAGTTTCTGTGCCTGAAACATGGAACTAGTTTTCCCAACATCAATTTGATCACAGTGGCAATGAAAACCTACTTTATAACAGTATAGGACCTTTAATCTAAACAGACTTTCCCTTGATATCCCATGTACTAGCAAAAACCTTTGCATCTTGCATAACAGTCAGGAACTGTTGTGGACATGGTTTATGGAAGCAAGTTTCCTGGTCTACCCTAATAGTCATTCAAGTTCATTCACGTAAAATGTTTAAAATTCAGCAGCATAAACTTTCTGATTTTTACCTAAATTAAATTTAAAAAATGATGACTAGATAATGTGCTTAAATTAATTTGAGAAATAGTCCTAGTATCGGTGTTTCCACAGCCTGTAAATTATCCTCAATTTTTAAAATGGTATACTCATTAACGTACTTGTTCCCTCAAAAAGCTTATGGAGTGTAATTTTACAAACAATTAGTGCAATGAAGAGGATCCAAATCAGCCAACAATGCTATGTTTTCAAACACAAGTCTAATGAAAAATCTCCAATAATTTTGTTGACAGAAATTCTGTAGGAATCAGAGCTTGCATCATGCACTGAGGTTAAATTTATAGTGCCAATGAATAAATGAAATTCCCAGTTGATAGGCGATTATCATAAAGGGAAAAGGAATTACAGTAGGTGCCAATTGGCAAGCAGTGCATGACTTGGCAGTCTCTGTTGATGCCTCAGACTGAACAAACCAACATACTCATGGAACTGTCATCTCACCCATAAAGGTGTTCTGTGTACAACACAGTTGGTAATTTTTCACAGCAAGATTGAAAGTCTCTGATGCTTCCTTTGCCTATTCAACAAAGGCACAAAAAATGAAGAGAATTTTGTTTTGGTTAAAATATATATTTGTGTCTAGAAACACTGTAACACATATTTTTGAAATTCCATTGACAGGTATGGTATATGTTTTAAATGTGTGTGTGTTACCATGAAATTAGCTTTGGGTGTTTCAAAAATATACTTCCTTACTTAGAACTTTCTGGTGGAATGCACGAAAATGTTTTACAAGTAAATGTTTGTTGTATTGAAATTGAATAGATTCAAATAGCTGTAACATGGAAAATAGTGTGTAAGAGAGGAAAAGTTTAAGGAAACAGAATGTTTTACTGGAATGGATGGACTGTGCCTATATAGACAAGCTGAGCCTTTGGATATTAGGATAATTCTAGAATAATGAGGAAGACAGTAGTCATCATATGAACACCAAACTAACACCCTGAATTCAAGAGATACTTTTCCATTCTTGACCTGCCTTAGCAGGGGACTCTTTATTTCAGCCCCATACTGTGGCTTCACAATAGGCACAGGGCATAAGCCACTTTCCTCAGACTCAGTACCTTGCCTGTGGTTAATCATCTGCTGTGCTATTTGTAACTAGACATAAGTGGATTCATTAACAATAGGCAAATTATTCGGAGAATCTTGAATCTTAGTGAATTTTTTCTGCCTCTGTATGTGAAAAATGATATTAAATATAAATTATAACTTGACATTAGACCAATGATTAGTGTTTAGCATAATTTTAATTCTTGTAAAACTGCTAAAAGTAGATAATTCAAATATAACTATTTGTCTGACATATATATGTGTGTGTGTGTCAAATAATAAAAGCCATTAAAATATTTATAAGACATGATAAGGAAATTTTTTCTTAAATTCTATTCATGGGTATTGATACATTCTATATAACTTTGACCAAGTACTATGCAGAATACATTGTACAAAACAAAAGTTCACTGACCCACTCAGTGAGATGCCTCATAGGTAAAAGCTCCTGTTGATAAGCTTGACAACCTGATTTCTAGTCTCAGTGCCCACAGAAAAGAAGAAGAGAATGGACTCTGCTAATAGTCCTGTGACTTTTACAATGGCACCATAGCATATGCACCTCTCCATATATCCACATTTAAATAAATGCAATACAGAAAATTTTATTATGCTTTTCACAAATGTTTTCACTCTTAACAGCTCTCATGACAGTTTTATCACTACTATTAGGCACTGTGTACTGTGTATACACACACACACACACACACACCACATTTTAAAAATAGCTCTCTAAATATACATAAACAAATTTTTGCATCCATCACCTCTTCATTTGTTTAAGTGAAATGAATCTGAAAATGGAGACGAAGTATATCTCAAAACTCTGGGCCTATATTCAAAGCTGAAAGGTTACAAAAATGCTGTTAAATATTTAATCACATTTGAATTTTTCTTTAATGTGACTATGTAGCCTTTTGTAATAAATACATATTGATGTATTTTAGATATGTTATAACTTTATTTTGTATTTTGTAATATGCAATAATACCAGTACTTCCATGTATATCCCAACACTATTTACCATATGTAAGAATATTTACACTATTTACTGTAAATTTCTACCAACTAATAAAGTGATAAGGAAAATGTGATATATGTATATAAGTAACAGACCACTAAAGTGATAAAATCCTATCATTTGTGACATGGATGGTGCTGGAGATCTTTATGGCAAGTATAGCAAGTCATCACAGAAAGAACAGTGACTTATTATCTTATTTAAATGGGAAAATAGAGAGAGGCCAAATAGAAATAGAGAATGCAGTAGTCCTTGTTAGAGGCAATGAAGGGGATGACAAGGCAAATACAGACAGTTTAATCAATGGATATAAAATGAAAGTCAGGTAAGAGAAATAAGTCCAAAGTTCAATTGCAGAGTGGAATGACATTATCATAGATAATACCATCCTTTCATATGATCAAATTAACCAGAAAAGAGGATTGTAAAGGTCATTACTCCAGGGAAATAAAAATGGGTTAGGTATTCCAGTGCCTGGGGATTGCATAGGGACTGCCACAAAGCTTCCCATCCTGGCAGGAGACAAGCACCCCAGATCCCAGGTCTTTTCTTCCACCAACGAGATAAGGGGACCAGCGGGTCTGGCTGGACCAGGTAAAACAGGCCCTGCATCCAGGCCTGCATTCCAGTGCCTGGGGAATATCCAGGGACTGCCACAGAGCTTCCCATCCTGGCAGGAGACAAGCACCCCAGATACGAGGTCTTCTCTCCCACCAAGGCGACTAGAGTACCAGCAGGTCGAGAGGTACCAGGGCCCAGGGAACCAGGTGGGAGAGTATGCACCCCAGATTCCTGGGCTTCTTCTCCAACCACGGGAACAGAATTAGGATGAGGAATGGAAGAACTACCAGAGAATGGGACTTGCTTGCACCCAACGAAAGGGAACCATGGTCCCCTAACCACCAGACCAGTAAGGGGCTCTTTATGAAGCCACTAGAATAAGAGATGGGAAAGACACAATACAAAAACACATTCAGCAACATAAAAACAAATATGATACCGCCAGATTCTAGAGACTCCACACCAGCAAGACTCCAATATTCCAATGCAAATGAAGCAGAAGAGAATGACCTTAAAAACAACTTCATGAAAATGATAGAAGACCTAAAAGAGGATATAGGAAAATCCCTCTAAGAAATAGAAGAAAAAACAAACCAAAAAAATGCAAGAAATGAAAGAAAAAACAACCACAAAAAACGCAAGAAAAGGAAGAAAAAAACAAACCAAAAAATGCAAGAAATGGAAGGAAAGACTAAATGAAAAATGCAAGAAATGGAAGGAAAAAACAAATCAAAAAATCATAAAATGCAACAAATGAGTGAAAAAATAAACCGAAAATTGAAAGAAACAATTCAAACAGTGCAAGGATTGAAAATGGAAATAGAGACAATAGAAAAAATACAAGCTGAAGAAAGGCTGGAAATAGAAAAACTGGGCAAATGGTCAGGTACTACAGATACAAGCATTATAAACAGAATACAACATATGGAAGAGAGAATCTCAGGGGCTGGATATCCACTAGGATAATTGGATTCATCACCCAAAGAAAATCTTAAGTCCAACAGATCTCTAACACAAAGCATCCAGGAAATATAGGACACCATGAAAAGACCAAACCTAAGAATACTAGGTGTAGAAGAAGGTGAAGAAAACCAACTCAAAGGGGCAGAAAACAAGCTCAACAAAATCATGGGAGAAAACTTTCGCAACCTAAAAAAAGACAGGCCAATGAAGGTACAAGAAGCTTACAGAACACCAAATAGAGTGAATCACAAAAATAAAGTTCCCTTGCCACATAATAATCAAGACCCCAAATATACAGAATAAAGAAATAATATTAAGAGTAGCTAAGAAAAAAGGCCAAGTAAGATATTCAGGCAAACCTATCAGAATTACACCTGACTTCTCCATGGAAACTCTGAAAGACAGAAGGTCATGGATAGATATTCTACCAACTCTAACAAAACATGGATGCCAGCCCAGACTACTATACCCTGCAAACCTCTCAATCATATAGATGGAGAAAACAAGATATTCCATGACAAAACTAGATTCAAGCAATACATATTCACTAACCCAAACCTACAGAAAGTTATGGAAGAAAAACTCCAACCCAAGGAAGTTAACTACAACCAGAAAACATAGGCATTAGATAATCCCACTTTACCGACAGCCAAAGGAACAAAGGGGTGGAACTCCACACATAATTCCACCACCAACAACCATTACAACTCAAAAAAGAATGAGAAATCAATGGTTACTAATATCCCTCAATATTAATGGCATTAACTCACTCATAAAAAGACACAGGCTAACAGAATGGATTCGAGGACAGAACCCATCCTTCTGCTGCATACAAGAAACACACCTCACCCTCAAAGACAGACATTACCTGAGAGTTAAAGGTTGGGAAAAGACTTTCTAATCAAATGGACCCAAGAAAAAAGCGAGGGTAGCAATCCTAATATCTAACAAATTAGAATTTAAAACAAAATCAGTCAAAAGAGATGAAGGAAGTCATTACATATTCATCACAGGCGAAATCCACCAAGATGAAGTGTCTATCCTTAACATCTATGCCCCAATTACAAAGGCATCCACATTCATAAAAGAAACATTACTAAAACTTAAATCACATATAAAGCCCTATACACTTATAGTGGGAGACTTCAACACCCCACTCTCATCATTAGACAGGAATTCCAGACAGAAACTCAACAAAGAATCAAAGGGTCTAATAGAAGTAATGACCCAATTGGGATTAACAGATATCTATAGAACATTACATCCACATAAAATAGAATATACCTTCTTCTCACCACCACATGGAACCTTCTCAAAAATCGACCACATACTAGGCAACATATCAAACCTCAGCAGCTACAAAAAAATTGGAATAACTCCCTGCATCTTATCAGACCACCAAGCTTTAAAATTAGAATTCAACAACGACACATATTGCAGATATCCTACAAACACATGGAAATTGAATAATGCACAATTTCACCATTCCTGGGTCAAAGATGAAATAAAAAAAGAAATTAAAGACTTCCTAGAATTCAATGAGAATGAAGGCACAATGTACCCAAACCTATGGGACACTTTGAAAGTGGTGCTACAGGGGAAGTTCATATCACTAAGTGCCCACATGAAAAAACTGGAGAATAGGTACACTAGAGAAGTAACCCCACAGCTAAAAGCTCTAGAACACAAAGAAGCAAACTCCCGCAGGAAGAGTAGACTCCAGGAAATAATCAAAGTGCGGGCTGAAATCAATAAAGTAGAAACAGTACAATGAATTAATGCAATGAAAAGTTGGTTCTTTGAGAAAATCAACAAGATAGACAAACCTTTGTTCAAAATTACCAAACAGCAGACTGTGAACATACAAATTAACAAATCAGAAATGAAAAGGAGGACATAACAACAGACTCTGAGGAAATTCAGAGAATGATCAGTTCATACTTTGAAAACCTGTACTCCACAAAATTCGAAAATTTAAAGGAAATGGACGACTTCCTGGATAGCTATCACTTGCCAATATTAAATCAAGAACACATAATCAATTTAAATAGACCTATAACACTATGGAAATAAAAGCAGTCATCAAAAGTCTCCCAACCAAACAAAGCCCAGGTCCAGATGGCCTCAGTGCAGAATTCTACCAGAAATTCAAAGAACAACTTATACAAAACTTATACCAATTCTTCTCAAAGTATTCCACGCAATAGAAGCAGAAGGGTCTTTGCCAAACTCTTTCTATGAGGCTTCAATAACCTTGATCCACAATCTACGCAAAGACACAACTAAGAAAGAGAACATCAGACCAATATCGCTCATGAACATTGATGCAAAAATACTCAATAAAATACTGGCACATCAGATCCAAGAAAACATCAAAACAATCATTCACCACGATCAAGTAGGTTTCATCCCAGGGATGCAGGTATGGTTCAACAGAAGAAAACCCATCAATGTAATCCACCACATAAACAAGCTGAAAAACAAAAATTACATGATCATCTCACTAGATGCAGAAAAAGCCTTTGACAAAATCCAATAACCCTTTATGAAAAAGGTCTTGGAGAGATCTGGGATAACAGGAACATACCTAAACATAATAAAAACTATATTCAGCAAACTAACAGCCAACCTTAAACTAAATGGACAGAAATTCAATGCAATTCATCCAAAATCAAGAACAAGACAAGGCTATCCACTCTCCATACTTTTCCAATAATGTACTTGAAGTTCTAGCCAGATATATATTACTATAAAAGGAGATCAAGTGGCTACAAATTGGAAAGGAAGAGGTCAAACTTTCACTATTTGCAGATGATATGACAGTTTACATAAATGACCCAAAGAACTCTACCAGGGAACAATTACATCTAATTAACACCTTCAGCAAAATGGCAGGCTACAAGTACAACTCATGAATATCAGTAGCCCTACTATATATTGATGATAAAAGGGCTGAGAAAGAAACCCTTTACAATTGCCACAAAAAACATAAAATACCATGGGTTAACGGTAACCCAACAAGTGAAAGGCCTATATCACAAGAACTTTGAGTCTTTAAGGAAAGAAATTAAAGAAGCCCTCAGAAAATGGAAAGATCTCCCATGCTCTTGGATAGGTAGGATCAATGTAGTAAAAATGGCAATCCTGCAAAAAGCAATCTACAGATTCAATGAAATCCCCATTAAAATACCAGCACAATTCTTCACAGATTTTGAAACAACAGTAATCAATTTTGTATGGAAAAACAAAATACCCAGGATAGGCAAAGCAACCTTACTCAACAAAGCAACATCTGGAGGCATCACCATCCCCTACCTCAAGATCTATTATAGAGCTGTAGTCCTGAAAACAGTTTGGTATTGGCACAAAAATACACAGGTAGACCAATGGAATTGAATAGAACACCGTGATATTAACCTATACATGTATGAACATCTGATCCTTGACAATGGAGCTAAAAGTATACAATGGAAAAAGAAAGCATCTTTAACAAGTGGTGCTGGCATAACTGGATGCTGGCATGTAGAAAAATGCGGAGAGATCCATGTCTATCGCCATGCACAAAACATAAGTCCAAATGGATCAATGGCCTCAACATAAATCCAGCCACACTTAACATGTTAGAAGAGAAAGTAGGTGGTACCCTTGAACAAATTGGTACAGGAAACCGCTTCCTGAACCTAACACCAGTAGCACAAACAGTGAGATAAACAATTAATAAATGGGACATCCTAAACTGAGAAGCTTCTGTAAGGCAAAGGACACAGTCAGTAAGACAAAAAGGCTGCCCACAGAATGGGAAAAGATATTCACTAACCCCACATCTGACAGAGCTGATCTCCAAAATTTACAAAGAAGCAAGTCTTTAAAACACCAAAGGATTCAATTAAAAAGTGTGCTACAGAACTAAATAGAGAATTCTCATAAGAGGAGTCTAAAATGGCTGAGAGGCACTTGAGAAAGTGCTCAACATCCTTAGCCATCCGGGAAATGCAAATCAAAACAACTCTGAGATAACATCTTCCTCCTGTCAGAATGGCTAAAATCAAAAACACCAATGCCAATTTATGCAGGATAGGTTGTGGTGAAAGGTGATCACAGCCACTTTGGAAATCAGTATGGAGATTCGTTAGAAAAATGGGAATAAACCTACCATAAGACCCAGCAACTCTACTCTTAGGCATATATCCACAAGATGCCATTTATACAACTAGGATGTCTGTTCCACTATGTTCATAGCAGCATTATTTGTAATAGCCAGAACTTGGAAGCAACCTAGATGTCCCTCAACCAAAGAGTGGATAGAGAAAATGTGGTACATTTACACAATGGACTACTATTCAACAGAAAAAAAACAAAACAAAGGGATCCTGAAATTTGCAGGCAAATGGATAGCACTAGAAGAAACCATCCTGAGAGAGGTAACCCAGTCACAAAAAGAGAAACATGGCATGCATTCCCTCATATATGTATTTTAGAAATAGATCTGGGGAGTGCCAGCCTACAATCCCATGGCCAGAGCATCTGGGAAACAGAACATTCATTCAGTGTCTGATGGAAGCAGAGGCAGACTCCCACAACTAAGCACTGAGCTGAACTCAAGAAATCCCATGACAAAGAGGGAGGACTGATAACCTAAAGTGTTAAGACTGGGCTGGTTTAACCCCCAGAAACAGCTGACCTGACAAGGGTTAGCTCATGAATCCCCGACTGATGCCTGGGAATCCAGCATGGATCAAGTCCTCCTGAATGTGGTGTCAGTGAGGAGGCCTAGGTAATCTATTGAGCCTTTGGTAGTAGATCAGTATTTATCCTGGGTACACAAATGGAATCTGGGCTCCCATCCAACAATGAGAGATGATCTCTCACCCTGGACTCTTGCAGAAGGGTCTAGGCCCTGTGCTGTATGAAATGACAAGCTATGGACACCCCCATGGAGGGCTTTACCCTCACTGGGGAAATGAGGTGATATTGGGGGGTTGGTGAGAGTACGCAGAAAGAGGGGAGGGAAAGGGAGAGGTACCTGGATTTGACATGTGATGCAACCTTGTTCTTAATATAAATTTAAATTTAAAATAATAAAAAAGTAAAATATAAAAAAATTAACAAAAGAACAGTTTAGGTAAAGAATGTCTAGTTTGAACATTTCATAATACACACAATATTAAGACATCATCTTAACTCATAAATATGTACAATTATGCTATATGTAAGGAAATAACATAAAAGCATAACAAAAGAATATATCTGAATTATGGGAGACTTACTCACAGAAGGCATAGGTGGCTCTTAAAAGGACAAAAATCACCAGAGCTCCATTTGTGGAGTTGTCTTCACAGGCATCAGAGTTGTAAATTGATGAGGAGCATGTTTGACTACAAAACTCATGAATTTGTGGGTCATTTACTTTTGAGTCAGAAGTCACAGAAAGCCTAGTCTCAGGCTGCATCTTACCCAGCTGCTTCATATGTGCAGCTAAAGTAATTATCTCCTAAGACGCTGGACCCATACTCGTCTGCAGCTTGCTTCTAGATATCAGTAGTAGATGTGAGACACACAATTCAATAAAGATCTTCTACTTTAAAAAGCTGACATAGACTGGGATCCATATTCCTTATTATTTTATATTGACATATCTTCTCACAATGTATACAATAGTTTGTATTTATTGACTAGTTCAGAGTGATTGAGACATAATTTACACATAATTTTTGTTTTATGCAGTTTAGCCAAACTCTAGAATGTATGCATTTAATAAACTAAAATGGAGAAAACAACATTTTATAGAAAAAATTCAAACTACCATCACACCTTAGACTAACCATGCAAATTGCCCACCTAGGCAATATATTTCATAATAATTATCAGTACTGTATATTACCATGCAGGATTAATGATCGCCTGAACTGAACAATTACATGGTATGTATGGACAGGAAAGTCCAGTGTTTAAGAAGGAATAATTGAATATGTTGAATGAAAATTACATTAATTCCCAAGTCTCTATCTTGACTTCCTCATAGGATCAGTAATTAAAACAAGAAACATAAAAAAGTTGTTAACATTCTGCTACTTAGAGTTGTCTGCCTTGTGGGAAAGTCAAATGAGACATGACTTGTCTTTATCCCAAGTATGAGAAGTTGGAATCGAATTCCTGGTGTCAGCAGGCTTGTAAATAACAAAGTCACTGGGGCCACCATGGCCACTTAAAATTCTCTAGATTAAGAGGAAGCATGGTGAAGCATGGGTTGGAAATAAGGAATCATAATAAAATAATGGAAACTGAGATGGAATATTTAGTTCAAATATCATATGAAATATTTAATACTTATTTTGAGTTGTTCCTTTTTTCTCTATGATTACATAGCTCATGTCTGTTACCTTACTCTGCAGTAGTTAGCAGTACTCTGGTTCTAACCCACTTTGTATCTAAACATGTTGGTTTACAATTGCCTTTTTGTGCTTATTAGCAGTTACTACTTACAGCTTCCAACAGTATCTGCTATTTCATGCATGCATGTATTATATTTTTATTTTCAAACTTGAAAATTAAATTTCTGTAATACCAATCCTTTCATTGTGCATGTATTAAAAGTAAAGAGCAAATTTGGAATTTTATAATTTACCGTAAATGATACCTGTTCTATCTTCCTTTACAGGATGATAACGAATACACTCAGCAAGGAAGCCACTGTACATGCTGATTTGAAATGTCTTGCTGTTCAGCAAAGATATTATCTAGAGAAGGAGTTCTTTTTGCAAACAACAAAAAAGTGTGGCTTTCCCAGGCTCTCAAAAGTAATAATCTGTGTGCTGATCACAATACCTCCTGACTGTAGGTAATGAAGTTATATGTATGACTGGCATTTTACTGTAATTTCCCAAAGTTCGAAATTCAATGTGAATAAATAAGTATTGTCAAGCATGTGAAGAATTTCCCTTCACTTATAGTATGTCCCATAATATAAACATAACTGATAACAAAATTACTTGTTCACTAGTCTGTATAATTTAATTGAGCAGGCATCATGAAAGGTAAAATTGTTTCTAGAAAATATTATTTAATGCCTTCTACTTTTTATTAGAATGTACCATTTCAACTGACTTATATACATAAAATTATATTTTTGTCATATGTTATATTGTTTATTTTTAATTAAATTTATTTATTTTACATCCAGACAATAGTTTCCCCTCCATCCTGTCTTTCCATTTCCTCCCTTCTCCTCCCCTCTTCTCCCACAAATCTACTCCTTCTCTGTTTCTATTCAGAAAGCAGCAGGCCTCCCATGGATATCAACAAAGTATGCCAAATCATATAGGACTAAGCACTTCCCCTCGTATTAAGCCTGAGTAAGGCAGCCCAGTATGAAGACTAACTTTCCAAAAGCCAGGAAAACCATTAGGAACAGCTCCCGCAACAATTATTAGAAGTCGCACAAGTAGACCGAGATCCACAGCTACCACATATATGTAGAGAGCCTAGATAAGTCCCATGCAAGCTCCCTGGTTGTCAGTTCAGACTCTGTGTGTCTGTGGGTCCAGTTTAGCTGATTCTGTGGGTTTTCCTATGATGTAGATCAATTCCCAGTTTTCTGAGAAACTTTCATATTAGCAAAGATCTTCCATGCTAATGGATTGATAGGATTAACATAGTAAAAATGACCATCTTGCCAAAGTCAGTCTACAGATTCAATGCAATCACCACAAAAATTCAAACACAATTCTTTACAGGCCTTAAAACAACCATATTCAAGTTCATATGGAAAAACAAAAACCCAGGATAGCTAAAATAATCCTGTACAGTAAAACAACTGCTAGAGGTTTTATCATGCCTGATTTCAAGGTCTACTAGAGGTAGCATAATAAATACAGCATGGTATAGTCATGAAAACCAGCAGGTGGATTAATGGAATTAAATCAAACACCTAGACATAAATCTGCACATAACCACTGACATAAGATTTTTGATAAAGAAGTCAAAATTATAGAATGATAAAAAAATATACTCAACAAATGGTTCTGGAATAAATGGATGTTGGCAGGTAGATATTTGCAAATAGATTCATATCTATTATCCTGCACAAAAATCAAATCGAGGTGAATCAAAGACCTAAACATAAATCCAATTATACTGAAACTGATAAAAAAGAACTTGGGAAAAATTCTTAAATACATGGGAGCAGGAGACAACTTCCTGAACCATTAGCACAGGCACTAAAATCAAAAATTAATAAGCGGGACCTCATGAAACTACAAAAATTCTGTTAAGCATTTTTATCATCCCCACATCCAACAGAAAGCTGATCTCCAAAATATATAAAGAAGTCAAGAAACTGGACATAAAAAATACCCAAATAATCTAATTTAAAATGGGGTACAGATATAAACAGAGAATTCTAAATGAAAGAATCTCAAATGATCCAGAAATACTTAAGGAAATGTTTAACATCCTTAGCCTTCAGGTAAATGGAAATCAAAATGACTCCAAGGTTCCATCTTAGCCCTGTCAGAATGCCTAAGATCAAAACCACAAATGACAGCTTATGATGAAGATGGTGTGAACAAAATGACAAAATTTATTTGAAAATATCCGCATTATTTTTCTTATCCAAAACTGAAAACTCCATGAAATCCCGTATAGAAAACACAACTGTGAATGCCATTGTTTATCAATGTGTGGGTTCTAAAGTAACTCTTGTCTAATTTTGATCATTTTGATCAAAGTTTCTAGACTACAATTGATATCTAATTCAGATTTAATATTTTTGAAACATACAGATTGTTAAATTATTAAGTGATTAAATGTGCCCAGCTCATTGCAAACACATGAGAGTAGACTCTCTATGATGAAACTTTCTGCATGTACCCATAGGCTTCCTGCAGTAGAAAGCTAAAATTGTTTCAGGGTTGCATGAATTGTAGTGCTTCCAGAAGGTAAAAAGCAGGTGGCAGCTCTACAAAGATGCACCAAACACTGACACAGCACCTACACTTCTCACAGCTACAGCTGCAAGCTCTATTAAAGTATTGGGATTTGGGCCTTGCGATGCCATCTATAATGCCATCATTGTGAGTCAGGAGGCTTACAAACTGCAGGACAGCTTGTGTTACACAGGAAGTTAGACTATGATAAAGGCGGCAAAGGCCTTGTCTTAAAAAATAAATGAACAAGAATAGCGGTGACAAAAGCAATGAAACCCCAACAACTAAAAAATGAAGAGAAAAAAAGATAAAGAATTAATATACACAATTTGAATCAATACCAAGTAACAGTGTCTTATACTAAAGCCTATCATTAAGAAAAATGAGTTGGGGACACAAGAGTTTTCTCTAAATTCTAGTTTCCATATCACAGTCATACCTGTAGTTCATTTTCTTGTACTCATTACCCTCAAATGTTTCCAATTTAGACCAAAATTCTAAGCTATTTCAACATTGTAATTAATGATTATATCCCACCACCACCACAGATACACATAGGGGAATTATAGCCATTCAAGTCCCTATTTACTGATTATTGCACATTTTGAACTAAACTTCTGTTTTTCTGGTCATGCATTTTAAGTTTGAGGGAAACTGACTGTTTGATGCAAGTTTTCCTATTAGTATGGCTCTGAGTGTGCTTTATGTAAATTCAACTAAAAGAGTGGGAAATTCAAAGACTACAAAATGATTTTTTTTCACCAGCTGCTTGTGGCTGACTAGGGAGACTGCAATTAGAAAGCAATCCGCTCTAGATGGTCCCACAAGAATACAGGATGATAAAGAAAATTGTGGACTACAAAGGATCCAACATCTGCATAATTTTAGCGAGTACATAAACAATAGGGCTGCAGTTTTTGTTTGTGAATACAGAAAAGACAGAATATCTGCTAAGATGAGCTGAGCTCGTAAGTTCTGAGAAGTTGAATGGTTTCACTGTGCTCAAGTTAGAGCACTATATGAGGTTTAACACCTATTTTAACTGGGTTTGCCTCTCCTTTTAATAAAGCATGAACACCAAGTGCCATTTTTATTAATTTCTGCGAAATGAGACATAATGCAAAAGGGTGTACTATAAAACTACTCAAAGTTTAATTAAAATACTTCACCAGGAGAAATTTATTAATATTTTACATCCTGACTCTGATGAAGTTTCCAAGTACACTGAAAAAATTCCAACAAGGATAAACATAATTATGAATCTATAATTATTACATATTTTATAATAAAATTAATTCACCATCTTATACAGCTCATGATACTTTGGATTATAGCATTAGGCTAACATTGTTAACAGGTAGTTTTCCTCCAAGCACTGCACATAAAGAAAGCCTCCATATACCTTAAAAAGTAATGACAAGTACAAAGGAATGTATCTCTAGTATAATAGATTTGATTGTATAACCCTGATCCTTTGTCCCCCACTGGACTCACACCATTTCTGATGTGACATTCAGGATTTCCTACAACCACCTTCATCCACACCTTCAAGCTACTGTAAATCTGGATTAGTGTTCCACCTTGCTTTTCCCTGTAAGGTCTCAATATACAGTATGTCAGCAAATGCAAACATAAAAGAGTCTTCTGAATTTGTTGTGCAGGTTCCGTTCTCATTTTTAATCTTCTACTCAATTTACCTCAGCTGGTCTTTGAGAGAATGAAAGAAGTATTAACAAAGGTAGCTGAAGGCATCCTTTGTAAGCCCCATTTTGCACATGTAAAACCAGTGAAGATTAGCAGAGCTGCCTCGATGGCCCCACTTCTGACCAGTGAAGCATGAAAAAGAACACAAAGGTCAGTAGAGCCCATCTCAAGTCAGCTGAAATCTGTAAACTCCTGAGTCAAATAAAATTTGAACTTTTTTATGTCACTGAGGCAGTTCAACTCCCTGATAAGCAACATTCATATAACCATAATATGCTGAACAATGAATGCATCAAGAGACAAACTGTAACATATCTGCAATTGTTTCCAAATGGCATGTGATTCATAGTGGAGAACAGACAGCACTTGTAGCTAAAACAGTGAGTTGACTTTTTACTAAATGCACAATCCTGTTTATCTCTTCCTGCTAAGTGTGCTTTTTTAAAGTGTGATTTTTCCTAATGAAGAATTTTTCTCAATATATGTTTTTATTTAAATTAGAAATGTGAATGTTTCACATGTCAGTCCCAGCTCCCTCTTCCACCCCTCCTCCCTTGTCCCTCCACGAGCCCCCCACCCAATCCCCACATCATTCCTTAGGGAGGGTGAGACCCTCCTTGGGGGGGATCTCTAAAGTCTGTCATTTCATCCTGGGCAGGACCTAGGCCCTTCCCCATGTGTCCAGGCTAAGAGAGTATCCCTCTATTTAGAATGGGCTCCCAAAGTGAACACTGATCTACTACCCAAGGCCCCAGTGATTTCTGTGGCCTCCTTCCTGGCACTACATTCATGGAGTCTGGATTAGTCTCCTGTTGGCCTCTCAGCCATCGGTCTGGGATTCAAGAACTCCCCCTTATCCTGTCAGCTGTCTTTGTGGGTTTCATCATCATGGTCTTGACTCCTTTGCTTACCACTCCTCCATCTCTGTCACTAGAGTCCAGGAGCTCAGTTCAGTGTTTAGCTGTGGGTATCTGTATCTGCTTCCATCAATCCCTGGATGAAGGTTCTAGGATGGCATATAGGATAGTCATCAACCCTATCATCAAGGAGGGGCTATTAGTGTAGTCTCTCCACTATTGTTTAGTTTGCCAGTTGTTGTTATCCTTGTAGATCTCTGGAGATCTCACCTACTGAAGAATTTTAAGAAACAAGGCATGCTTCATGAGCACTTGTGATGAGGTGTTAACTCAGGGCTTATCAACCATTACCTCTAGGAATATTACTATGGACATTTCCAGGAGAAACTACCAACTGAAACAGTAGACTACACATGGAAGACCTCTAATCACCTAATAACACAAAAGAGTTCACACAGCTGAAGACCTGAATAAAATAAAAAGGAAAACAGCCAATTTGTTCTTTTATTTAGAGGTGGCCACTATTCTTATACTACCCATTGACATCAGAATTTCAGTGACTGGCTTTTAGACTCTGGAACTTCCACCAGCAACAACCTAATACTCTCCAAGTTTCTCAGGTCTTCAAAGTTAAAGTGAGCTATGTGATAGCTTTCTTGATTCCCTGGTCTGAAAAATGCTATGTTGTAGGTATTCATAGCATTCATAAGTACAAGACTCAGTACTCAGAATTCATATGATCTTGTCTATCTAGGGTCTACCAAACAATTTTCTGGTGGATCTAGGGTAATATGGTATCCTTCACTGAACAACTTGTTGACATATTTTCCATTGTGAATATGTATGTGTAGAGAATAATAAAGAAAAATTGTACCAGAGCAGTTAAACTGGGTAATGCGGTAATATTCAAAACTACAGTAGTAAGTGAGAGAGGTTAACTAGAATAACCTATCAGAAAGTACCAGAGGACATTAATGGGAGGCAAGTTAATGTCAATCCATTGCCAATATAGACTAATAGATTCTGCCTCCTAAATTCCTAGGGAAAAGCAGGGGTCTGTATGATCCTACTGAAAGAAAAACTCTCAGGCCATTAATAAGTTTGTAAAACTGGCAAAAGTTTGTGACAAAATTTACATCTCAAAAGAGCAGAGAAAGAATATCCAGTTTTAAGTATTATAAAGCAAATCCTATGAGAAAACTGAATTCATGGGCTAATAGGAAAAAAAATTAGAGGCTTTTGTAGGGCTGAGGGGAATAATAAAGATGACTTGGTCCATAGGGCAGGGAAATAAGAGGAAAGGAAAAACTAAAGTAGCATGACCAGTCATGGTATTATTTTCTTTCAACATGATTATAGACTTTCATTTATTCCATCTAGTCTGTAATAACTGATTACAATCTTTGCATAGAATGACTTTCCTGGCCATTCAGCATCCATGCTACATAAAAATACCATCAACACATTTTTATGTGTCGAACAAACAATATTGACTTGGACTCTGCCTGTGTATTTGATTCTTGTTATGTTCTATAACAGCACTACAAACACTGAATTAGAGAAGACTGAACCATTCCTCTTGGGAGAAATACAAGGATGTGAGCTTCTGCTCACAATATGTTTGTCAAGTGCTCCATATATTATCTTGTTTTATGGGCATGAGTTAAAAGTTGTCCTATTGAAAAAATGGTGTTGATTCAATACCATGAAAGTGATGGCTAATAGTACTTCACATTTTCTTTTACTATTTCTGTTACAAAAACTAAAAATTACCACATAAAATATAGTGCCTGAGAAAAGAATTCTGATATAGCACAAAACCCAAGTAAATATTTGAAATTATACAGAATAACACATATATTCAAGTAGAATTATACTTCTGATTGTTATTGATAATAAGATAATACCTATAATTTTATTATAATACATAAGGTATATTAGTTTAGTATAGAAAAACCTTTCTAGTAAACAATATATTTGGTAGTAGGTATAAATCCAACCTATATTATCATCAGTATATATTCTAAAACCATTTTTCTTTATTCCTTATAAGTGTTATGCATGTTGTGCTGGGTAGTTCTTATGAATTTGACACAAACTAGAGTTACCTGGTATAAGAGAATATCAATTGAGCAATTGCCTCCAGTATATTGTCAACAACTATGGAGTTGTGCCAGTATATAGGGCACAACTATGGAGAATTTTCTTGACTAAAGTATAACATGAAAGGATCCAGTCCTGCCCAGGAGCAGGTGGTCCAAGATTATATAAAAACAGCTTTCTGAACAAGCCAGTGAGCAGTGTTCCTCCATTTTCTCAGCTTCGGTGTATGCCTCCAGGCTCCTGCTTTACCTTCCTTTCATAATAAACTATCACTTACAAGGTTATGATGAAATAAATCCTTTCCTCCCCAAGTTTCTTTGTAATCATAGTGTTTGTCATAGCAACACAGAGAGAAAATAAGATATCTGTATACAATGCATCTTGACAATATCTACCCCTTAAAACTCCTTTCCAACTCTCCATAACACCCCTTTCCCATCTCAAATTTCTCTAACTTTAAGTCCTTCCTCTATAATTTATTGCACAAAGTATCATCATCCAAGATTTCAAGTTATAATTCAGAGCTAGAGTAATAAAAACAACATAATGTTGGCACAAAAACAGACACAATGATCAATGAACTGGAATTGAGGACCCAAGCTCACACTCCTACAGTCACTTGATTTTGGCAAATTGGCCAACAATGCTTGTTGGAGAAAATGCAGCATTTTCAACAAATGGTACTGGTTAAATCAGATAGCTATTTGTGGAAGAATTAAACTGCATCCTTATCTCTTACCCTGAAGAAAACATGACTCCAAATTGATTAAAAAACTCTATAAATTGTAGCTTAATTACTATGATTATGAACAGTTTTGAGTAATCTTGTTCTAGATTTGCATTATCATCAAATGTATGTAATATACATCAACCAATTATATATATTAGAAACTTATATATAACACACAACAAACACACACACACACACAGACACACACACACACACACATATATATATATATATATATATATATATATTTCAAAATTTGGAGAACTTATTCCTCCATTCATGGCTATGTACAACTATCAATTTTGGTCATGGAGATATGCCATTGTCAAAATTATCACTGTTATTAAAATACATAGGACATCAGGACACACTTCAGATAAATATTTTTATTTCTCTTCTAAAACATCTGACATATACTTGTAACTCTAGTTATCAATACATTCACACAAGGGTATTTATGTAGTTACAAAGTTTGATACTAGCCCAGGCTACATCCTGAATGGCAGGTCAAGTAGGACTATACAGATAAAAACAAGGAAAGGAAAGAAAAAGGGAGAAAGGGAAGAAGAAAGGGAGGGAATGAAGGGAGGGGGGAGGAAAAAAAAGGAAAAAATAGAAAGTAAATCTAAGTTAAACAGTAATATACTCCCTGAAGTCTATGATGATAACTTCAAACATTTCCTATATTATTAAATTCAGCATTGAGGAGACTAACCATCTACCATTCTGTATTATCTACTGTATTAGTGGTACTCCTCCTTGTTGTGACAAAACATCTAACACAAATTACTTCAAAGAATAGCTAATTTGAATCACTGTTTTTTTAAATACAGACTATCATAGCTACGAAGTCATGCTGGATAGGGGACCTTCATCTACAGGGAGAAGTTCTTGGTGGACAGCTGTTCTGATCATAGTGGATCGGTGGGCAGAGGTCACAGAACTAGAAGCAGGGCCAGACTATAACCCTCAAAGCTTGACAAAGGAGCCTGTGTTTACCAGGTGAGTACTGACACTCAAAGGTTTCACAATCTCTACAATCAACTTCAGAGCTAGAGGGCAAGCAGTCACATCCATGAGGTTATAGATGATATTTCATTTTCAACTCTACATCCATCAAGCTATATTTCTGCTAGAAAAGACCTGATGAAATTGTAAAAGTATAAATGTTGCTGTTCCTTTAAGATTTATTATACACAACCGAAATTAATATAGAAATTCAAGCATCAAATCAATTAGTAATGATTAAAAATATATAACCTTAAGTATAACAAGTATTCAATACTTTATTATCCTATCAAAAAGAAAGTGAAGTAAACCTTTACCAAGCTATCTGCCTGTGACCTGTAAACTTGTCCCTAGTAATGTAATTGGAAAAGACTTTCTAATGGGTCACACATGGAAACTTGCCCCTTTAGTGTTGTTCAAGCAGGCAATGTTATAAGATAATCAGGCTTTACATTAAATATTATTATTTTACAGGTCACAAAGTAGAAAATATTTACTAGCTCATCCTTTACAGGAAAGGTTCTTTGAACTTGCATATGATAGTAAAGTGAAAAACAGAAACAAGCTTTTACATAATAATTATTTACAAATGATTATAAGTGAACATTTATCCACTCTTACTTTATGCCTTTCATGACTGCAAATACACAACAAGAATTAGGCCAAAGAGATGAACAAAAGCAGGAAGAATCTACTACTGCCTGAAGTCTCTTTTCCCTTTCAAAATTGCCTAAGAGTTTTCTGGAATTACTAGTCTAAAAGAAAAGTAAATAAAAAGAGGGGGACAAAAAAAGAGGATAATAAATGATACGTTTTTAATATATCGGATCTATGCAATTTAAGTATCTTCTCATTAAGTCAGCTGGTAGCAAAGAATCTAAATAAAATTACTCTGAAGTAAAAAGTAAGTAGTGATGAATTTCCAAAATGTGTAATGTATTCCCAAATGAGGATAATGGGTCAATTAAAGTGGTAAGAGAGGAAATTGCTGACCTGAAGCCTTACTGATCCCATGCATAGGTCTGTTGTTACCTAAGAAGTGGTTTTCTCCCTGTGAAGAAAACCTAGAGGCAGCATATCTATTTAATAAGAACAAACATAAGATTTGGAAACAGAAAATAAAGTGAACCACTCATTTGTCCAGAACATGTAAATGAATAAATGCTGCTTTGCTTATCTTACAGACACAGAGCTTATTTATTCATAATTTCTCTGATCTAAAAAAACATGAAAATGTTCTACTGCTGGGCTGAACATTTTTCTACCTTCGGTGTAAAATTTCAACTTTCACAGGTGCTAATGAAAGAGATGTAAGTGTATGGAAAAGACAACATGCACTGAATTATTTATAAAGGCAAACAACAAAACAGCCTAAAGAATACAGACTCCTCAGAAGATGTGATGAAGTATGGAATGTTTTCTTTATGACTTCTGATCCAGGCTTTGATTAATAGAACTGTGTGCTTGTTGGATTTAACCAACTCCCTTACCAATATGCATATATAAATTTAAAGTGATGACTAATTTGTTCTTCTTCATATAAATAACTTTTGTTAGATGCAAATTTTTCCTCAGAAATGAGCATCCATAGCAAATTAAAGCAGATATATGTTGTGCATCATCAGGAAGAATGAAAAACACGTGTTGCTAAAATTGCCAGCTTTATGAATTCACAACCTTATGAATACTGAAGCTAACATCCTCAATTCATTCTTATTTAATTAGGTAATGTGACAGAGAGAAGCAGGTTAGAGATCCCCCAGCAATGCAGATCAGTGCATCTGGCACATCGTTACCAGACTTGTTCTAATGGGGTCTTAGAGCTCTGAGTTTCACATCACAGTTCGTACCAATATGTTATTTTATTCTTACTGCCTTCTTGTTGCCAAGTAAATATAGTAGATGATTTTAGGCAGTTTTGAGATTTCAAAGCAACTTCTATGCTTAATTTTGATTTTCATTTTTGCAATTGATTTAGTGATTTTCAATTCCAATTTGTGTGAACAATTGCTAAGCATTTAATTCCAATACCTAGGGACGCATTCCTAAAATTATTTTAATGCTTTAGTCATTTAATGTCAAGTGGAGTAGACTGTCCAATATTTTTTCAAATTAGAACGTTTTTACTTTTAATTTGCAATTATGTTTATTGTAAAATTCAAATTATATTAAAATCCTTTATTTCATAATTTATACTAGTTTTTGCCAAATAATTTAAGGAATAAAACCTAAAAACTATATACATTGATTCACAATTTCAGAATTTTTCCAATTTATGACAATCATAATTTCTACCTTCTCTCAACTATTATGAAGTACATATAGAGTCATTATTTTTAGACCATTGCAAGGTTTGTAAATGCTTTGTGAATGTATACATATATGTATATGAACTGAACATACACAAAGAATACATAAAATTCCTTCCATTGTATATTTTTACATATGGAGTCACTGTAAAATAAGTCCCACTCCCTTCTCAAATCAGATAATTTATTCTGAGAAAGGCAAGGAGAAGTTGGAACTTACGATTTTTGGATAAGAATATAAAGAAGAAAACTCACCATCAGAATTGGAATAAAATAAAATAAAGGTATCATATTTGACTGCACAATTGTGTGTCTCATGTGTTAACTGGGAAGAAAAAAATTACAGAAAAGAATCACAGTGACCTCAGATGGAATGATGACCAGTATTCCAAATGATAGGAACTGGGAGTATTTAACTCATTTCAAGAACACAGATAAAGCATTAAAATCCATTCACAAGAAACAAGCTTTCTAAAGTTCTGTAAACAATTTCAGGTCATTAACTTATAAATTCAATGTGTTATCAGAATTTAACATTTCACAGTATGAACAACTGAGCATTCTAGGGGTAACCAGAATTGTATATTATTTAAAGCACATTAATATCAGTAGCTACAGTATAACAATATTCATGAATTCTTACCTAATGGAGGATGTAATTATAGGCTTCAAGTCCTTAGGCCAATATAAAATTTATTTTCTCCATCCAGGTATAATGACTCACACTAAAAAACCTAGAATTCCCAAGATTGAAGCAGGAGCATTGTGGGCTCAAGATGAAAATAGAATAAGCAACAAGACCTTGTCTCAAGACAACAAAGAAATATTTGATATAGTAGATTAGTTGTCTAAGAAAAGCCATCTTCCCTTTCCTTCTCAACAGAAATTTGTTTTATAACTGTGCTATTCTCCCCTTTTACCCCCTTTCACCATCAACCCCACCCAGCCTTTGGGAAAGCTGACAACCCCAGGTTGAAGAAATTTGAGTTAAATTGTACAAAAAGAATGAGAGAAGAATCTGCATTTGAGAAGTCATCTACATTGCAAAATGAAACACAGACACACACACCTACACACACACACACACACACACACACACACACATCTTTTCCATTTAACTGCCTACACTGATACACTGATCTCTAGATTTTCTGTAGTATTCAAAATCCATTTTTAAAATTAAGCTACTTTAAGTAACATATTTCCAGTAATTTCAGGAGAAGCATAGTAAATGATGCTCCAGAGATGTTACTAGCTCTTGAAAATTTTGGGTTATAAGCACTGACAAGGACAATGCCATTTGTCAGTGAGAGACTGCCATGTTCCAGGCACAATTTAAATTATTTGAGTGTGTTTTTGCAATACGTCTACCACTGTGGTCATTTGAGTCAGTGGGTCTTTCCTAGTCTCAGATGTTTAAATGCCTGTTCTTCAGTTAGTGGTGCTATTTGTATAGGTTTAGGAGGTATGACCTTGCTCTTGGAAGTATGTTACCAGGAGTGAGCTTGGGGATTTCAAAGTCTTCCACCATTCCAGTGCACACTTTCAGCTTCTTATTTGTGCTTAAAATTGTGAGCTCTCAGCTTGTTCTTCTGGCTACTGCACAAACTCTACTCTACCATCACAGACTCTATGCCTTTGGAATGATAAGCCCAAGGAAACTCTTTTTCCCATAGTTTCTTTGGTCATAGTGTCTTATCATAGCAATAGAAAAGTTACTTACACAACCACCAACATTCAATTGATTAGTATTGGTTTGATTAAAGCCATGTTTTTAAAATAGAAATGATGAATCCTTTTGTACCATATTCATATAGTATTATAACTGTTAATTCTCTACAAGTCTGTATTTCCTAAGAAGAATTCCAAAGTCAGTGAGTTCTATACATTACATCAGTCATTCAATCTACATGTCTGAAAATGGGGAGAATGTAATTAAGGATGAAAAATCTTCATTGAAGATAGAAGAAAGAAGTATCATCTGTGTAGGCTTCCATAATGTATAAATAAATTAAAAATCTATTTCTTATCATTCTGGAGATTGAAAAGACCAAGATTAGGGCACTGTTTTGTGACGATGGGGTCAAGCCAATGCTTTTATAATGATGCCTAGAACACAATGTGTACAGAATTATGGAGAGTAACATGAGGTCTGCCATGTACTTTCATCCCTGTACTAAGGGATTAAGACCATCTGTGAAAAAGTGGATTCCTCATGACCTGAACACCTCCTAAAGAAGCCATTTTTTTTTACTTTTCAATGAATATATTTTAGAAATACACTGGAGAATCATGCAATGCTGCCTTGCATTGGACAAAACCCTGGGCCACAAGTCTGCACACTCCTTTGCAACTGGATCTGTGGTAGCAGAACCTTTCGTCCTGCCTTTATTGTTTACTATGACCCATGCAGTATCTTCAAAATAAACAAATACTCTATCTTTTCTTTGATACGGATTTTCTTAGTGAATTATCACTGCTGGATGGCCACCCAAGTTTGGGGGCCTGGCTTAATCCTATGTTGGTTCACCAGCTGTCATAATGTGGTCCATGAGTTCCCACTCTCTCAGGTCAGCTGTTTTTGTGAGTTTTCCCAATGTGGTCTTGATCCCTTTGTTGATCACTCCTCCCTCTATGAAGCTGGATTCCAGAAGTTTGGCTCACTGCTTCTGCTTCGATCAGCTACTAGATGAAGGCTCTAGCATGGCATTTAAGATAATCATCATATTCATTATAGGGGAAGGGAATTTAAGGTAGCATCTCCACTATTCCTTCTATGTGGAGATTAAGAATCAACCTAACTAAATTAAAGATGGTATGATGGAAGGATA
Source organism: Mesocricetus auratus (assembly GCF_017639785.1). Classification (NCBI taxonomy): domain Eukaryota; kingdom Metazoa; phylum Chordata; class Mammalia; order Rodentia; family Cricetidae; genus Mesocricetus; species Mesocricetus auratus. Next base: position 50,786,625 of record NW_024429184.1, on the reverse strand, counting down.
ATTATATTTTCCCTTAATGTAGAGAAGGTTGATCACCAGATTATGAGAACAAAAAATAGATTTGAAGGCCAATTATTTAATGTGTTAGGAACAACACCTCTTACATACATGCCCATGATGACCATATGATTATACCTGATATCTCTGCACTTACCATGCATGTAATGTAAAAGGGAATTTAGTAGATCTAATTAATATTAAGACATTAAAATAGGAGTTTTACTAGATTATGTGGGTCACATGAGCTTTCCATGTCATAGAATTTTCTTCTATTGAAACATTAGAAGGCAAAAGCAGCGACAAGAAAGAGACCTGCAATTTTACGTGTAGAAAGATTCAATACCATTTCTTTTAGAAGACAAAAAGACATGAAACAGATTGACTCAATAAACTAGTAAAGAATGTCAATTTCCAGAAGACACAATGGCAAGAGCCAGCAAGAAGGATACATCCTTAGAATCGGTAGGAAGGATCTCAGACCTGCTCCATCTATACCCTGAATTTGGATTTTATAGCAACAAGCAGAGAAATTGCTGAGCTGCACTCTGCTAGGACTTCTGAATTATGGACTAGGAAAGCATAAATAGCTGTACTACTTTATCCACTATGTTCTCAGTTAATATTTTACAAAACTATCAGAGGTTCCAAATACATTCAGGACACTGAGACAGCAAATTTATCAAAATGCTATGCTAATGTGTGTCTCCTACACAGTGAACTACTGAAAAGGAATTCTTTGAAGTAAAACATTGAAGTAAGCCAAAACGAGAAAGTATTTGAAATACTTGATTTATTCCCTTTAATTCAATAAATGATGCTTGAATATCTTAATACAAGGAATATGTAGCGTTTTCAGAGATAAGTAAAGTTATACTTCCTCAATTATGCTATGGGCAACTAACATAACCAACTCAGTTACAATTATATTCAAGTTAATAATAATTTAAAATTATGCCAATCTGTACTTTATGACTTTTTTAATTTGTGATTTTTGTTGTCTTCCAATTGTTTGACCATTTTCTTTTTATAATTTTATTTTAGAAGCACTCTTATTTACATACAAATCCCCATTCCCTCATCCTCCCATGTCCCCTACCGACCCCCCAACTCATCCCCCCACCCACCCACTCACCAAAGATAGTGAATGCCTCCACGGGGAATCACCAAAGTCTGTCACATCATTTGGGGGAGGGCCTGGTCCCTCTTTCCTGTATCTGGGCTGCAATAGCAGCCCTCCATAGGGAATGGGTTCCCAAAGTACATTTATGCTCTAGGATTAAACACTGGCTCAACTGTTAGAGGTCCCATAGACTGCCATGGCTGCCTAGCAGGCACCCACATTCAGAGGGGATGGTTTAGCCCAATGAGGGTTTCAGTGCTCTCACTAGATCAAGTCAACTGTTTCGGGGGTTTCTCCAGCACTGTCTTGGCTCCTTTGCCCATCTATCCTTCCGCTCTGCACCTGGATTTCAGGAGTATGGCTTAGTGTTTAGCTGTGGGTGCCTGTTTCTGCTTCAATTAGCTACTGGATGAAGGCTCTAGTAATAAAAATCAAGGAAGTCATCAATCTCATTATAGGGGAAGTGCATCAAAGGCAGCCTCTCCACCACTGCCTAGATTCTTAGTTGGTGTCATCCCTGTGGATCCCCTAACATTTCCCCTGTGGCAGACCTCTCTCCAAACCTATACTGGCTCCCTCTATCAAGGCATCTCCTTCTTACCCTCCTCTATTCCTCCCCTGTTTCAGTCCTTCTGTTCTCTCCTGTTCTGTTTCCTTCCCATCTCCCTCCTCCCCGCCCCTGTCATGTTCCAAATTTACTCAGGAGTTCTTGTCCCCCTCCCCTTCTTCGGGGGATCATGCGTTCTTCTTTTTGGGTCCTCCTTGTTTCCTTGTTTCTCTATATTTGACCATTTTCTTACATGGGAGGTTTTTCATCATCTTTTACTTTTTTACCTCATTATTTCAATCTATATATTCATTATTGTGTATACTATCATAGCTATAGGAATTTTTAGAAAATAGTAAAATGTTGCTTGCCATTTATAGATGTAAAATCTACAGTTATCATAGTAAGTATGGATCAACATTCTAGAATCTCTGGAGAGAGAGCTATGTATTGGGTGTTTTAGTTTTACAACATTGTTTGGCAAAGATATTGCATTAACGTATATGGTTTTATATGATTGCTCAAAAGTTCCTGACAAAAATAACAAGTGTGTTATTCACATTGACATAAAACTGTGTTCTCCCAACCACCAAGGAGCCTGCATGGGACCAATCTAGGCCCTCTACATACATGTGACTGTTGTGTACCTTTGTCTATTTATGGTACTCATAACAATAGGAGTAGAAACAGTCCCTGATGAGTTGTCTGGGTCTTGGGTTGCCTAGCTTGGCCTGAATACAAGGGGAGGTGCTTCGCCTTACCAAATTTAATATGCCATGTTTTCTTTACATCCATGGGAGGTCATTGTTTTTTTAACAGAAAGAGAGGAGGAGTGAATTAAGAAGTGGGGTTGGAGGGGGAGGGAAAGAATGGGAGGAGAGGAGAGAGGGGAAACTGTGATCAAAATATAAGATAAAGAATATAAATGAATAAATTTAAAGGAAGAAAGGGAAGAAGAGGGGAGGGATGGAGGGAAGGAGGGAGGGAGGGAAGGAGAGAGGGAGGGAGAAGTGTTCTATCCTTCCTTACACTTTAGCACTTCAGACTGTGCATACTCTGGGAAATGTTTAAATTAATCATTGGATAAACTAAAAGAGAAGTGTTAATTGAAAATGATCCAAATTATAAGGAGGTGATATCTTACATAAATAGACACAGGAAGCAATAAAAACAGATTAGTGAGCAAAACTGAGATCAATAGCCCATAATTTCTGTGTCAATGTCAGATAATAGCAGGTATTCAAAGACAAATCAGCAATCTAATATCAACAATCACACGTATTTGTGCATATAAGCAAAACAATTCAGAGGAAGATATTTTCAAAGGTCTAATTAAGCAATAGCAAATAGTCAACCTTTACACCATTGTTTCATAAACATATTAAAGAAACATTTTTTAAATATCAAGTAATTTTTAGTTTTATGACATGTATGTATTCATTTTACACAATATACTAACAGAAATCAAGATCTAGGAGAGTTTATTTTCTTTCTTTTATGGGTTTGTCAGCTTATTTTTCAATAATTCAATCACATATGATTGATATAAATTTTTGTTACCCATACCAGTTAGACATATTATGCTACAACTAAAGAAATAGTGCTTGATCTAATGTACATCATGCAATAATGCAGTGATTCTTAATCTTCTTATATTTCAAAATGTTCATCAGTATTTTTATAGCATATGGCCTAATACAACCTTTACAGATGTGATGCTTCTTAAAAAGTAAAACAAGTTTTGTAATTGACAGAGTATATCAAATTGATTTGTTTTATATTACAACTAACAGATAAATCAGATCAAAGTTGATAATTCTGTTATTATCTCATGTCAAATACAACTTTGAAATCATTTCTTGCTACAAAGAATTTTGATATAGCAAACTCACTAGTTAACTGAATATAAGAAATAGGAATGGGGAGATGGCTCATAAGTAAACAAATACACTGACTGCTCTTCCATAGGACCCAGGTTTATTCACACAATCTGCCTGGAAATTCACAACCATCTGGAACTATAATTCCAGGGAACTCGGTGCCTTGTTCCGGCCTCCACAGGCTTCAATCACTTATAGTGAGCAGATATACAGGCATACAAAACACCCACACACATTAAAGAAAAGAAAGAAAATAAAAAGGAATTGGTAGGTGCTAATGTACTTGGAAAAGATCATTTAGGACTTTATTATAATATAATATTCATTAGTGTTTTTCTCATGAGAGCCTTACTGATGTGCATTTATTTTAAATTACTAAGTTTTTATCAGTACTGAAAATCATTTGGAAAAATATAATTAATAAATATTTGCCAATTTTTGAGATTCTGTAATTTTGCATTCCTAACACCTATTTAAATATATTAATATAAAATAAATGTATTAATTACTGTAATATAAAAGTGTAATATAAAAGTGTAATATTGTCCTCAGTTTCCTTTTTAATTCAATATATCCTCTTTATAATTATATATGCTATATCTCTGTCCCTCTTGTTTCCTTTGTATTTTCCTCCTTGATAAGCCTATACTTAGGCAGACAGACCATCACTAAACACCAAAAAGAGGCACATGTACAAAATCACTCATAAGCAACATATGTCATAGAACACATATAATCTGCTATAAATCTAATAAAACAGGCACTCCACAAAGAAAGGTCCTTTTAATCCCCAATTAAAACAGTTATGAATCCTAGTTTTTAAAAATTGACAAATTACATATAAAAAGGGGATGTTAGGGATGGTATCATCAAAGATAATCAGTATTCTCCATGGATGAGCCCCTCGATATGTTACCCATTCCTAAGAAACCATAACAATGGTGAGTAAAAGGATTTTGAAAAGGAAGCATAGTAGGGAATAGATGTTATGGAAAGGAGATTGAAATCAGCAGTAGGCAGGATTTATATGGGAATGGAGGCAATGTAGAAGAGGGAGGAATGAGAGGTAACATTTTTAAAAAGTCATAGATGTTTTATCTTTACATAAAATACACTATATTAATAATACACTTAAATATACACTAATTATTTGTCAATAATTCAATCATATATATAAATATATATTAAATAAACTTATGACCCTTTGGGTGATAATGCTATCTCCATAGATATAGACTGACTATTTAGTTAAAAACCATCGCAGGTAATGGAAACCTCCAAGACTTCACCCAAAATATAGTCTATTATCATTGCCCATGATTGTCTTCCAGAACTTAAAAATAAGACCTTGTTACTGAACACATCACATACTTTTGACAGAAGGCTTGGAAAAATAAAGGTGGAGCTGACCTGGAAGACTCCCCCCTAAGAATTAGCTCTTATAATACGGGAAAATGCTAAGTAAGCTTCCAAGGGAGAAAAAAATCAGTAGTCTGCTTAAATGTTAAACCTACAAATAAAACAATAACCAGAATGGCAAGGGTTGGCACTTATATCTCCTAGATAAATGAAATCTGTCTAATTACATGTAAGTCCCACTCAACAGATGGGAATTCATACCTGAACCTATACACCTAGCCACTCCCTATGACTTTTGCACTCTAGAGTAGAAATTACTACTGCCTCTTTCCAAAATCAATATAATTTCTAACTACATTATAAATATTTCTTCTTATGATTGCAAATTCATGAAAATTTTACACAAAAAGCTTCTCAGTGCAGCAGAAATCATTACAGAATCCCTTGACTGGTCAAAATGCAGGGAACAGCTGACTGTAGAGTGTCTAAACTCAATTAAAATACCTTCAGCATAGCCACTATACATAAGGCTCAGGATACATCTCAGTAGATAGAGCAGAAAGATTTTTAAGAGCTAGACAATCAGGACATACACTGCGACATGATGTCTTTTATATACGACAGGGAAATCATACCCATGAATTATCAAAAGCATGGTTGCCTAAACAAGACCTGCACAAATACAGCACTAGTTCGCACCAAGCATTTATAGTGGAAGTTTGAACAAGACTGCAGCCCTAAATTAATAGTTATGGGTAATTAGTGATTGATGAATAAATCAGTAGTTTCTTTTCTTGATTTCTGCATTACCTCCAGGTTATATACTCCAACTAAAGATTCAGAACTGTTATTTATAAATTGAAGAAAGTTTACAGTGTTTGTCTTTCTGGGTCTAGGCATGGCTAGATTTTAATTAGATTTCATCAAGATGTTTCTAGTTTTATTTCTGCCTATAGAAAATATAATCAAAATTATAAATGTGCTATCGAATTCATTATCTAAGTACTAATGGGAAGTCTTTATATCAAACAGATATATAATAGGAAAAGTGTTTCCATTCTATATCATATTAACACTTTCCTGCACCCTGACAATGCTTTTGACAGTTGGCTTGTTCAAAGCATAGCCTCAAAGTCATACACTTCATTTGTTTCCTTTTATGTTCATAACTTATAATAAGGTGATGCTTAGCCTCTGACATTTCTCATTTTTAATCAGATTTTGTAAAGTCATTATTTAGGTGAGAGAACATTTATCCTGCTGGATTCTATTTGTGTCCTTTACACTATCATGTCATTTGTTCTTCTCTCACAACTAAAATTTTACCTACAAACACTGGGTGAACAGACTTTTGAAAACAAAATTTCCACTTTGTGAGCAAAACCCCGCTAATCTTCACTGTGCATTCTATTATCTCCTGCTATTCATATGATTTAATGGTAAGTGAGAAAATCTCAATGGCACCCTCTTGATGTGTCCATTTTTAGTTCCCAGCTTCTGTTAGGAGACAGTTTGTCTTCCAGTGAAAACTATTATTTAAATCTACTTTTTTAGTGGGAATGACCAACTACTCCTTTTTATCTTTGTTATTCCTTATGCCTTTATTCACTACTACTCCCATATAGAATACAACTGTGCCACATCATTATGGTCTGCCATTTCTTCCCTGAAATTCAATTTACAGAGAAAAGGCAAGAAAAATGGCTGATTTATTTTTTACCTTTAATGGTTAATGAGTTTTGAAACAACAAGTTTAATTCCAATCTCTGCAAAGGTAACTTATGAACTGTATGTGCAGTAAGTATGAGTTTAACTATGAAAACTCCTGACTTGCTACAGCCATAATGTGATCTTATTGTGACAACCATTATATTTTTCTCATCCCAATTTACTCTTTTGTCAGGGAAACTCTTATTCCTTATTTATATGATGCCATCAGACCTTAGCAGGTCACTTGCTTTTTTTTTTCATTCTTCAACCTCCATGAGACATGTCTTCATTGCTAAGTATCTTAGCATTTCTATCACTTCAAAATGAACATATATATATATATAGAGAGAGAGAGAGACAAAATGAACATATATATATACATACATATATATATATATATATATAGAGAGAGAGAGAGGTGGGGGTGAGGATGCATACTTAAACTGTCATCACTTAGGAGTACTAGATCATTTTGACTATATACAGTAGGTTCCAGAGCACTCTGAGCTACATGAAAATGTCTGAAATCAAGAATAATAAACAGAAGCATACTGATGCACTACTTTAATCCCAACACTCAGAAGTCAGAAGCTGGAGGATCTCTGTGAATTCAAGACAAGCCTAGTCTACAAAGATAACTACAGGCACTCCAGGGTTACATAAAAAGATCCCTTGTCAAACAAAGAAATAAAGTATAATGTAATAAATAAATAAATTCCAATAGGTTGTGAAGGGCATGTGAGCCACTTAACTAAGGCACTGAGAGGAAGTTAGGGGGGTGAGTCATGAGATGTTTACAAAAAAAAGGGTGATTGGTTGCCAAGATCAAACTAGAGGAGATCAATTCATGAACGGCTCATGTTCACTAGGTGAAGCATAGGGCACCTAGGCATATGATAGGCTGACCTTTAAAACCATTAGCTGACTAATTTCCTGCTCTTGCGGTTTTTGCTTTAAAATATGCTTGCTATGGGGGCAATAAAAGAGTTCCTGCTTCACTAGACTCCCCACTGTGTCTGATTGTCTCCAAGGCTGGGAATGGGCAAGCAGAACACTTACCTTCCCTAGGAACCAGCTCAGCCCTCTGTAGTTGAGCTAAGACCCTGCATCTGGTACCCTCAATGTGGGGCCTGAAGGACCTACATCTCAGTCTGAGGCTAAGCAGTCTCTCAGAGTGAGATACATAGTATGGGTAACTCTATTTTTCAGTAAGAAGGGAGAAGGGGAAAGACTGGAGAAGTCTACCAAAAATGAAGCTGAGGAGGAATGGGCCAAATGATCTACACCAGTTAACTCTAGACTCCCACCTTACTTTCCCAGCACTTACTGGGGGAGATTAATTGGTTGAGACCCTGGGTGTCAATACCCACAGAGGACCTGGTACCTCTGTATGCCCTTCTAAAGGACAAGGCATCTCATGATAATATAATCATGACAAAGGAGCACCTTCAGATGCACCTTATCTTTCAGAAAGTCTTGGACAAATGCTCTCCAAGGAGGTATTTTTTGACTAGGCCCTTGTCCTTCTGGGTGTTTGCTGTAGCCTCTCTGATTACAGTGGTTCTAACCTAGGAGGGGGAGCCCTTGGAATGGATTCATATGTCATTGGAAGGAATACCCTAGGTCTACTCTCAGGCAGATCAGCTTGCTGATGCTATCATAAAGGGCAGGACCCAAGGCCAGCAACACTATGTACTAGACCCCATGCAATTGTCTTCCCCTTCTCTGTGGCAGATGTTAAATGGTTGCTTGGGCTAACTCCAGCCTTGTTCTCACCTTAGAGGGATTTATGGGCGGTGTTGATTGCCACTATGGGCTATCCAAATGGGCTCTTCTTTTTTTTTTCTCCAGTCAAGCAAGATCCAATTTATTGTTTATCAGCAAAGTCCTCTTTTTTCTCTTCCTTTTCTTAATTTAAGTTAGAAACAAGTTTGTTTCAAGTGTCAGTCCCATCTCCCTCTCTCTACCATCCTTCCCATCCCTCCCTATCAGGACCCTCAGTACCCTGCCCAATCTCCACTCTGATCCCCAGGGAAAATGATGCCCTCCATGGTGGATCTCCAGTGTCTGTCATTTCATTCAGGGTAGGGTCTAGGTCCTCCATCAAGAGTCCAGGCAGAGAGAGCAACCCTCATTGTGGGATGGCACTCAAAGTCTATTTGTACACCAGAGATGAACACTACCCAAGGCCCTATAGATTACCTAGGCCTCTTCACTGACACCCACATTCAGGGGAACTGGGTCAGTCCCATGCTTTTCACATAGCCATCAATCTGGGGTCCAAGAGCTCCCCCTTGTTCAGGTCAATTGTTTCTGTGGGTTAAACCAGCCCAGTCTTAACTCCTTTGCTCATCAGTTCTCCCTTTCTGTCACTGGATTCCAGGAGTTCAGTTCAGTGTTTACTTGTGGGTATCTGCCTCTGCTTTCATCAGTCACTGGATGAAGGTTCTGTTTCCCAGGCTCCCTGGCATTGGGATTGTATGGGCTCTTCTTTTATAGACACGCCTTCCTTGTTTCCATTTGAGCCCATTCCCCAAGCCATTTGCATCTTCACTGACAGAGGTCCCAGCAGGCTCTGCCTGTATTGCCTTTAGTGGATACCAAGCAACACCAAGCCACCAAAGATTTCAACATGCCAAAGTTCTGGCCAATATAAGGAAATGCTGGGTGTGATGCTGGCATTACAGGACATCTTTTTTCAGACAGTCTATATGTGGTTAGCTTACTTCCCCATATCCCAGAAGCACACATCCAGTTAGATAATAACCCTATATCCCCCCTCATGGTGACTCATAAGGTCCTTTTAGAGGGTTGAGAGGCAGCAATTTGTCTTCAACACCTTCAGGGCACTCTGGCCTGCCAGGGTTCCTGACTTAGGGCAATGAGTAGGCAGAGACACTGGCAACAGCCCCAGAGGAACTAACCCTAAAAGAAGCCACCCAACTGCATGATATGTCCCACGTTGATTGGAGGGAACTACATAATAGATTTCTATTGATTCCTATAAAATAACTAAAAAGGATATTTACGCTGGAAAATTATGACAACCACATCTAAGAGTTCCCCCTCTACAGCTGCCAGGAGTAAACCCTAGAGGCCTATGGCCCATTACCCTCTGGCAAACTGATGTTATTCATTTTCCAGCTTTTGGCAAATAGTAGTATGTTTCTGTCTCCATAGAAATTTGTTCAGGGGCGTGTTGGGCCACTGCACTTATGGGTGGTGGTGGGGGAGCATGCTCAAGCCTACTTCCTCCAATGTTTCACACCCTAGGATTACCCACACAGGTTAAGCCTGATAATGGCAATGGCATTGCCGGTAATTCAGAATTATTTCAATGTATATCACATCAAGCATACTACAGGAATCCCTTACAATCCTCATGGACAAGCAATGTAGAAAGAAACCATCAATGTCTTAAAGACAACTTTTTTAAAAAAGGGGGGAATCAGTCCCCATTTACACCTAGGAAAGGCTTTATTTACTATTAATATTTTGAATTTTTCTAAGGGAGCAACTGAATCTAAATTCCAAAGCATTGGGGCCACATAAACCCCAAGCCCCAAGTTAAGGTCAAAAGGAAAGACCCTCTAATATCCAAATGGAGGGGCCCAGACCCATTAATGAAAATGGGAAGAAGATTTGGATGTTTTCCCCATAGGGGAAGAAGTGACCATTTGGCTTCCAGCAAAAAATCGAAAATTCCTTCCTGTTCTCACAATGCAGGAGGATGACCAAAAAACAGGTTGACCAACAAGGAGAGGAAGTAAAAATAGTAGTTAAGGCTCATTTTCTGACATAAGTGAGCCAATAAAATGATACTTAACCATTTCCAAGGGTACCAAACGCTTGAGAATCTCCTATGTTCTTTAAAATTTGCAGATAGTGTCCCATTTCCTGGCTGCTCTAATGCTCCTGCTGCCGATGCTGATTGCTCCAGTGACCACCGAAAGGAACTCTCATTGTCCGCAAAAGTTAACATGGATGGTGATAAATGCCACCATTGGAGATATCCTCAACAGCACTATGGATGAGGCAGTCCACCATACCTGGTGGCCCATGCTCTTTTCCTGATATTTGACAAAGAAGCTAAAATTACAATGGAAAAAAGCAACTGTCTTCAGTAAATGGTGCTGGCATAACTGGATGCTGGCATGTTGAAGACTGCAGATAAATCCATGTCTATCACCATGCACAAAACTTAAGTCCAAATGGATCAAAGACCTAAACATAAACCCAGCAACACTGAACCTCTTGGAAGAGAAAGGGAGACGTACCCTTGAATGAATTAGTACAGGAGACTGCTTCTTGAACATAACACCAGTAGCACAGACATTGAGATCAACAATTGATAAATGGGACCTTCTGAAACTGAGAAGCTTCTGTAAGGCAAAGGACATAGTCAACAAGACAAAATTGCAGCACACAAATGGGAACCGATGTTCACCAACTCCCACATCTGGCAGAGGACTGATTTCCAAAATTTACAAAGAACTCAAGAATCTAGTCACCCAAACACCAAATAATCCAATTAAAAAGTGGGCTACAGAACTAAATAGAGAATTCTCAATAGAGGAGTCTAAAATGGCTGATAGACACTTTTAAAAATGTTCAATATCCTTAGCCATCAGGGAAATATAAATAAAAACAATTCTGAGATACCATCTTACTAATGTCAGAATGATTAAAATCAATAACACCAAAAACAGTTTATGCTATAGAAGAAGTGGAGAAAGGGGAACACTCCTCCACTGCTGCTGGGATTGCCAACTTGTACAGCCACTTTGGAAATCAGAATGGAGATTCCTCAGGAAAATGGGAATCAGTCTACCACAAGATCCTTCAATTCCACTCTTAGGCATACACCCAAAAGATGCACATTCATACAACAAGGACATCTGCGCCACTATGTTCATAGCAGCATTATTTGTAATATCCAGAACCTGGAAGCAACCTAGATGTCCCTCAACTGAAGAGTAGATAGAGAAAAGGTGGTACGTTTACTACTCAGCAGAAAAAAACAATGGGAGCTTGTCATTTGCCGGCAAATGGATGGCACTAGGATAAACCATCCTGAGTGAGGTAACCCAGTCACAAAAAGACAAACATGGTATGTACTCACCCATATATGGATTTTAGACATGGATCAGGGTAGTGCCAGCCTAAAATCCTACTGCCAGAGGGAGTATCTTAACAGAGATGTGCATGGTACCCCAGAGTAGGGAAATGGGACACGATCTCCTGAGCACATTGGGAGCTTGGTGGGAGAGGAGAGGGAGCTGAGAAAAAAGATGAGGAGAAGAGGAGGAGAGAGGAGGACATGGAAGAGCATGAAGTTTGAATCAGTGTAAGAACACAAGAGAACAGAATGAGAGATACCGTAATAGAGGGAGTCGTTATAGGTTTGAGAAGAGATCTGGCCCTAGTGAGTTTTCCAGAGAACTACAAAGATGGCACCAACTGGCAACTAAGCAATAATGGAGAGGCTACCTTAAAAGCCCTTCTCCAATAATGAGATTGAGGACTACCTTATATGCCATCCTAGAGCCTTAATCCAGTGGCTAATGGAAGCAGAGGCAGACACCCACAGTTAAACAGTGAACTGAACTCTTGGAACCCAGTTGCAGAGAGGGAGGAGTGATGAGTAAAGGGGTCAAGCCCAGGCTGTTGAAACCTACAGAAAGAGCTGACCTGAACTAGTGGGAGCTCATGGACCCCAGACTGATGAGTGAGAGGCCAACATGGGGCTTATCTAGACCCCCTAAATTTGGGTGTCAATGAGGAGGCCTTGGCAATCTATGGGACCTTGGGAAGTATTTATCCCTGTCATACTAATGGACTTTGGGAACCCATTCCACATGGAGGGATGCTCTCTCATCCTGGACACATAGGGGAGGGCTTAAGCCCTGCCCCTGATGAAATGGCAGACTCTGGAGATTCCCCCATGGAGGAAGTGGGAAATGGGTGGGACCTTGAGGGTTGCAGGTAGACAGGGGAGCAAGGGAGGGAGAGGGAACTGGGGTTCACATGTGAAACAAGCTTGTTTCTAGTTTAAATAAAAATTCAAAAAGAAACAAAAAGGCTTTGTTTTAAGCTGTTCTATTAAAGAAAGCTTTATCTGAAACAAAAAGATCCTTACTGTGAGGCAATAAAAGAGTTCCTGCTTGACTAGACTCCTGGCTGTGTCTAATTTTCTCTGGGATCCTGGGAGGCTGGGAAATGTGCAAGGAGAGCACTTACCCTTCCTCAGACCCAGGTCAGCCTTCCTTGGTTGCACTAAGACCCTGCAGGTTGTTTCATCATTTTGATGTACTATATAAATATATAAAACCAACATTGAAAGTTCAAGTTAAATTTGTGTGATGCTATTAGCAATTACATGTATGTACACATGTAGTTGGGATATAGTTATCTATGTCAGTTCATTCTGTTTGTAGTTTTGATTGTCAAGTATCTTTTCAAATATTTCTATAAGGGAAATGCTTGGAAGACTGATTTAAGATCTCTCTCCAGGACAAAGAAAAGGCAGTCTTAAAATAGTGACTCCTTTGGTGTCAGTTCAGGACAGTTGTAATTGGCTCTCTAAGAGTCAAATTCCAAACCAACTCAGTATATTCTGCAGTGAAGTAGTGAAACAATAAAAACTGAAGCATAGATGTTATGCATATTTCTGTTGTACAGTGCATAACAAAAGTCCTCTACTGTCCTATGACAATGTCTTTACCTACTACTGTGAAATTTGGCCAATCTAAGTTAGATAACATTTTAGATTCTTCATATTTTTTCATAGAAGCAAACAGGTGTGGGCAGAGAACATCTCACATCAGGCTGAGTCTTTTTGTTTTTCAACTTGTTTTAACCATCATGTGTTTTCCTTTCACCCTTTTATTTAAGGTTGCTTGCAATTGAAGAGTATATAGTGGTTAGGCTGTGAAATTCTATAACTTAGAAATGAATGAAGTCTTACTCTATGCTCCCCCAAGCTGTGTTGTATAACTCCTACTATATGATGAATTTCATCTTTAAATAATCTCTCTTCTTTCTACTTCCACATTTCTACACCCAAAAGTAATGACATAAAAGCCTGAGTCCTTTGCTCCTCAAATATTTATTTCTTCAATCAGATAGTTCCATCACTCCTCAAGTATACCTTCCACAAAGTCACTGAAGCCCAAATTCAGTTCGATCGACCTTTATAATTATCTAGTGTTTTCTTCATGAGACCTCATCGTGATAGCCTTTACCATCCATGTACCTATCAATACTGTGATGACAGCCATTTATTATTTTCTGAGTATTTCCTAGTTTCCAGGACATGTAAGTTTTCTGAATTATCTCTGAGACTGTCCAACATTTCCCAGGTCACCATCTACTTCCACACTTTCAGGTATGTATTTTAACAAGCACCCCAATCTTTTCCAACATTTTGTCTTAATCCAATTTCTATTTTCAATAAGGATTCAGAAGATTGCTAGTTTATATTGAAAACTACTTTTTTGTCTCCTGGTTTCAGAGGCTGTGAAGTTCAAGACCATCACATTGGAAATAATACAATCAATTGATCCATGAGAATAGAGTCCTCATGACCTAAACACCTCTTGTTTTTTTTTATCTCTTAATTAAATCACAATGGAAATTAACTTTCAAAATAAATTCTGGAGGGTTCACTGAAGCCATACAAAGACATTAATAGAGGAATGTACATATGTATATATATAGTATGTAAATACCATTTACATTATGAACCATTATATTTACTGGAATAGAATACTCATATATATTCTATACTAGTGTATAGGACAGGATTTTAAGTAGTAAATAACCATAAAAATTTTTAGTGTAATTGTTAAAAATGGGTCATAAACAATTAAAATATAGCAAGAAGATAATACTCTTAATATGTGATATTTAAAAATATTATTTATAATTTTAATAAAAAATTTCTACTATTGGTTAATACACTAAAAACTGAAAAAAAACTATTCAAATTCTCAGTCTATTTTTTAAATGCCAATGTTTAAATGTCAGGATGCAACTTACTGAAAACTCTACAGATGTTCTTTTTAACATATTATACTCAAATAAAATACAAAATATATTAAATAGTAATACTGATTTTCTCAAGGTAAAAAGAATGCATTACCTTTTTTTCTTAAATTTTTCATGTGTTACTTTTCTGATTAATGCATTAATCTTCTAATGAAGCACAATTCAATGTGCAAATAAAGCATTTATGTGTACATAATTAAGACAAAATAGCAATTTTTAAAATGCAATGGAAGAATTCATGGGAACATTATTATTTAAACAAATGAAAGTATTTTTTTAAATGTGAGAGATTATGGATTATGCATGCAGCCATAGCACAATGATATGTGAATAAATAAAAATAAAATCCATTTCTGATACTTGTCAAAGATATATCTAAACAAATGGCAAAAGGTATAAAAATAAATCACAGAGTACTATAATTTTTATATAAACAGTGACATTGAAAAATATTACTAAAGCTTTTTAGCAAATAAAACGTTTAAAGACAATGAAAGTGGTACAGCAACATGAGCAGGGTCTCCTCTGTGGGAACTGATGCCAAGAACCCTGTCCCCATGACCTCTTTCTTGGAGGGAATTAGATATGATGACCTGAAAAAGAACACATTAAAATTTGCCTTGTGTGGCTGAGGTAAGGCCACCCTTGGAGGGCTCATTCGGCAACACCCCTGTGGTACAGTCTTACATTCACATTTCTGAATTACAGAAAATCACAATAAACTAGAACTGTGAATATTAATAACAAATAGGGCCTAGTACATGCAAGTATTATTTTATTTTATGGATACTAAAATATCCTAAGTCCTTGAGATGACTCTGTGAACAATGACAGAATAGGAAAAAAAAATCAAAAGAAAGTATCTAAAGCCCATGAGCTTTCATTGGCTAAAGGGCAGAGATTTGTGCTGGCAGCTTTCAATGAAAAAACTAACAATGCCCTGTTGCAAGAAAGCAAAAAAGAACGCATTTTCATAATCACTACCTTACAGAAAAAAATTCCTCAGATTTGAATAAGCAATTGTATAATAAGACGACAGAACAAGTGAAACAGAAGAATAGCAAACTGAGGTTTATAAGACTTTAAAGATCAGTTCACTCTTTGGAAATGGCATAATGAACATAATATACAATACAATGATCATATACAATGCAAGCAATTGTACCACAAGATCAAAATTACGCATAGCATTTCTGCAGAATGCTGGATTGCAGAACAAGCCCAATACACATAATATAAGCCAAGGAGGGTTTGCTACTTGAAAGGTAGTTAAGTAGTTAGCATTTTCAATGAGCAAGATTGGATTAAGAAATCTCCGTGTTCTCTAGGCCCAGGCAAGCCCATTTTGTGGGAGTAAGCTCTTTTCCTCCTCTTAGATGAAATCTGGCACAAGCCCTATGATTCTCCACTCATTTTCTGACAATAAAAAAGGCCTCCAGGTTCAATAACAGTTCTGCTCACTCCTGTATAACAAAATAAACCCCAGCTTTCATTTAGAGGTAAATCTCTAGGTTAGAATCAATATTCTGTGTCCCCAGTACTTTGTTTTGAGAAACGAAATGAAAGTTGAAAGTGGGCAGAGAGCACTAGGGGAGAGGTACTCTAAAGGTCATCTGAAGGACAGAGTCCTTCCCTCAGGATCTGTTTTCAGCAGTAGGCCTGAAAGGATATCTTTAGCTACCCCTTTCTTTCTTAAAAATCCCTGTCTGACTACCCAAATGCTGAACTGGAAACAGGGAAATAGGCTGAAGAAAGGGAAACAAATGCCATACTTGGAAGTGCCAGTCTCCTCTGAGTTTAGTTGCTGCAGACCTAGGCTTGTGTTTAAAGTGGACTCTTTGTTTCTCTTGGTGGCTTTCCTCTCTGGACCTTACTGACAGTAACTAGCATAAAGAGGACAGCCTTTTTTTTTTTTTTGGTCAGGTTGCTGAAAATCTCCCCAGAATCGTTTCACATGACTCTGACACCATTGCACATGGGACTCGCAGAAATAACACACCTTGGACCCCAAATCACGGTGAACAAACTCTGGGCAGTCTTGTCCTGATGTTTCTGCTCCTGATGCTTTTCCCATCAGGTTGCCAATAAGCACGAGTCAGGGGTTTGGCCTGCCATGTTCCTCAAGCTTCAAGAGATGCTTGTGAGTCATCCTTGGCGGCTCTGTCCAGCTTCTTTGGACTTGGAGAGGTTAGTGTTTGAGCTCTATTCTTCCTCACAGCTTCGCAAGAAGAGGAATCCTGTCTCAGCATTCTTAGCTAGGAAAGACCCTCCTCAGTTTACAGGCCGCTTGCACTGCAATCCTCTTTTATAAAAGCAGTCTTCTTAAGCCCAACCATTAGTCTGGGAGTTTTTGCCATCTGCAGTCCCAAACTTGCCCTTTGAGTTTCAAGCAAAAAGAAGACAAAAGACAATGTAATTTTAATACTGTAATGAGAATTATTGAAGCAAGGATTACTTTGGTTTTGCAAACCCGAAATACGACCCATGTAGTGCCAAAATACTGAATTTAAAGTCAAATTGTGAATATAATAATTGAGAAAGTACACATTGGATTACTTCTTTCTTGATCCATGCATGTGTTTTAAATACCTATTGATACATTAAATTTTAGCAAGCAAATACAATAAAGAATGAAGGGCAGAACTTAAATTAATCAATCAGTTGTTTCCCAGAGCTTGAATTACATCAGTCTCCAATAACCACTATACAACACACACACACATACACACACACACACACACACACAGCATTGAATAAATTGACGACTGTATTTTTGTGACTTGGAAATAATTCAGCATATGTAAAACTTCCAAGTGCTTCCAAAGGTTTGCATAATGACTTTGATACTTACGATACCTAGTAAAATCAAACTAACACAGTACATGTATAGAAACAAAAGTAATGTGGATAATTGAAACAATTATCTTGAGCATTCATGCTTAATTTGCTGAAATAATCCCTAAAATATCTAGAAAATTAACAAATGCAGGCTATGAGTGTAAATTGCCTAGAGAGGGAAGCCATCTCACACCAGCACTACACTGGCAATGAGTGTGCTTGTCTGGGGGCGAGGAACAGGGAGATAGGCTATTAAGATTTTCTAACATATGGTTACCAAAAACAACCCAAAGCAAAGCCTTAACTCACATGTATGAACAGAATAAAGTTTTCTGGGAAGTATCTGATGACAGAAACTAGTCTACTAGTGATTTGCTACTTAATAATGGAAAAAATATCTTCAGCTACTTCTGCTTTTCCTGCTGGCTAAAGGTTTCATAGTTGTTGACTTCCTCCCTTCATTTTTCCCCATTCACTCTCCTCTCCCTTTTCTTCCAGTTGCCTCTGACCCCTCTTGTCTTCTTTCCTTCCTTCTATTGTCAGTTGATCTACATATACAAGAATATTACATGTTCTTGTAATAAGCTTTCTTTAAAAAACCACATCAGTTTTCATTCTTGAGAAGTTGGAAAAAGAGCTATCTCATTCTCACTTACTTACCAGAAACCTTTGAAATGCCTCCCCCCAAAAAAACCTGAACATTGCAATATTGCTATTAACTCAGTTTGTATTACGTTGTAGTAATTTTTGTTCTCTCCCAAGACCTGCCTCAGGATAATGTAACATAGATAATCATCTTTAATCATTATGCTTTCTTTGTCTAATCTGTGTCTATTCAGAGATTTCTTGGGGAACTTTAACAGTTTTGTGAATACAGGAAGGGATGTTTCCAATGTCTCTCAGTTGGAGTTTTTCTTTTATCTGATGGATGACCAAGACTCTAAGTATCTAGAATGACTAGCATGGAAATGAAGTTCTTGCATCACAATATTTAAAGATAGCATGTTATCAAATTGACAGTGTTATCCTTGAGTTCCTGGCCAGGGCAGTGTTTGCAGGAATTCTCAACTGATACAGTTTTCTTCTTTATCTATTTTAGTTACTCCACACGGAAATTATTAATTTCAGCCAAGACTGCAATTGACGAAGGCGGGAAAGACACATTCAAAAGTTCATGGCTATCTTTCCTGGCCAACTAGGTCATCTAAAGTAGGATCTTCACATGGAGCATTGAATATTTGTTTTAGCTTCACCACATTTTACTAGGAAAAGAACAATAGCATGTTGCTTAACCTGTCTTTCCAACAGGTGCTTTTAACATTTTTAGTGGTTGGCATTGTCCAATGACATAAGATTAAGATAAATATTTTCAATATGCTTTTTAATAATTTAAGGAAACAGTCCATTCATAAGTACACAAACTGTAATATCTGTTACTATTTGCTATTCTACCTAAGAGATAAATATCAATACAAATGGTATTCCTCAATACTTAAAATAGGACTTTTTTGTATTCAGTATCATTTCTTAACATCTGTTCTTTGCTGAACAGCATAAATTAGAGGAACATGAAGTTAATTTTAAATTTTCTATGATCTAAATGCGTGAAATCATAACTGCCTGGTCATAAATATGTGCTATGTGTCAATACGTATTTCTCTTCAAAATGTCTTTAGAAAGATTGGACAAATTTACATTATCCTTAGTGGCTTTTTCTTTTGTAGATGACATAAAACTAGTATATAGTTCAAAGAGTAAGTCATGAGTAATAGGGAAGACAGTTTAAACTTACATCTGAGAAACCATGCAGCACCTATTTAGTACAGAATTATCTCTTGATGAAATAAATGTCCCAGTGCCTGTGTACCATCAGGTGGACTATGAAGGATGTATTAGCACTTAATTTTATACTATGGTGGGATAGAGGAAATACAAGCAAATACAAGCTAGATGGCAGACTAGAAGTGGCTAATTGTCCTATTGGGAAAATATGTGACACAAAGGAAAAATCATTATAGGCATGGAAAATACCATTTTAAATTCATTTGTAAAGCAATGCCTCACTTTGAAAGTAATATTGAGGGAATACTTACTGGAGCAAGTCAAGGGTATTTCTGGAAAAAAGCATTGTGAATTGGATACAATATGCTCAAAAATTCCACAACAGGAGCATTGCCACTGTAATGAAGACTAGCTGGAACACCAGAAACAAATAGGGAAGGTCAAAGAGCAGATTATGGTTTCATCCTATTTTGAGGTCTCTGAGGATGAGCTGGCAAATATGGTCCATATTCCCAGGAGGACATTCTAGTAAAGAATGATTCCTGATACGAGAGAGTACATACCATGTTTGTCTTTTTGCGACTGGGTTACCTCACTCAGGATGGTTTCTTCCAGTGCTATCCATTTCCCTGCGAATTTCAAGATTCCATTGTTTTTTTCTGCTGAATAATACTCCATTGTGTAAATGTACCACATTTTCTCTATCCACTCTTCAGTTGAGGGGCATCTAGGTTGCTTCCAGGTTCTGGGAAATACAGAGGGGGAGAAGAGAAAGAGGGAGTAGGTCATGGGGGAACAGGAAGGTTGACTGGGGGGAGTAGGATAGAGGGAAGAGGGAATCATAGGTTAGAAGACAGATCAGGCACCATTGTGACCTCTAGTGATCTAAAGGGATGACACCAATTGGCAAGCTAAGCAATAGTGTAGAGATCACTCCGAATACCCATTCCTGATAATGAACTTGATGTACATAACCATCCTGGAGCCTTCATCTAGTGACTGATGGAAGCAGAGGCAAACACCCACAGTTAAACACTGAACTGAACCCAAGGAACCCAGCGACAGAGAGAGAAGAGCGATGAGCAAATTGGCAAAAAATGGCCTGGCAAAACCAACAGAGACAGCTGATCCGAAAAGGGGAGAGATCTTGGACCCCAGCCCAACAGCTGGGAGGCCAGCATGGGACTGATCCAGACCTGCTGAATGTGAGAGTCAGTGAGAATGCCTGGGCAACCTATGGGGCCCTGAGCAGTGGATCAGTGTTTATCCCTCAATACTAACAGACATCGTGTGTCCATAACACAAAGAGGGATGCTCTCTCAGCCTGGACTCTTAGGGAAGTGCCTGGACCTACCCTGAGTGAAATGACAGACTCTAGATATCCCCTATGTGTAAGGAATTGGCAATAGGGTGGGAAGATGGGGGGGTGCATGAGGAGGGGAGGGAGAGGGAACTGGGATTGACATGTAAAACAAGCTATTTAAAATTAAAATAATGAAAAAATAAAAAAGAATGATTCCTGAGATAACAGAGCATGGGAACCAGCAATGTGGGAAGTGATGCAAGAGTTCTGAGTCCTGACCCAGTATGGCAAGCATAGAAGAAAAAAGTATTCATGTGTCTGTGATGTGAGAAAGATGTTCATCCCCTGACCAAAGGGAGAAAAGCTCAGAGCTAAACAAAAAGGGAATCAGTATTACTCTACTTTAAGAGAACCCAGAACATCAATTTGAAGAATTAAGAAACTATTGAAATTGCTTTTTTGTATAATAAATAATTTTTACTAGTATAACTAAAGGGAACTTTTTGTTAAAAATATGGTACATGCTGATTAGAGGTCATTGAGAAACATCATTTGCATCTAAAAAAACATGAAACAAAACCTAAGGAACTTAATCTCTAGCCATGTCTCTTGCCAAGTATATATTTATATATTAAAGCATCCACCTTCTCTGATAAATGTTATCAGCCCTATTACAATGTTGAAACAATATATTGGGAATTCTTTGTGTTTTAATTTGAAATTTTAGTTTAGTGAACCCTTGTGAAAATATATCATACTAGGAAGAGTCATATATAGAACAATTAGAAGCAAAACTTCTTTTTGTGAAGCTGGAATTGGAGAACAGGAATCTGAATTTTTAGACATCCTCTGTTTTATAGGATGCCACATGTGTCACTAGAGACATTTGGGGTTCAGGTTTTCAGAGCAGATCACAGATTAAGAAAATAAAGTCAAAAGTAAATATAATAGAGTTACTGTTAATAATGAAGGAGGAGGGGGAGACACTGTATAACAACTCTTCTTCTTATGTATTTAGCATTCAGAAAACAATAACTTTCCCTAAGAATTTCCAAAGCAGTCTTATGAAATGTAGGTCAGAAGTTGGGACTTTTGAGTGGAGCTTGTCAGTCCAGGATATTCAATGCACTGTAGAAAATGTCTGTCCAGTGGTCTGCACTGTTAAAGTGGAGATTGCAGTAGATCATTATAAAATATTCAACCATATTTTTAAAGAAAGATTTGAACTTTTGAAATTGAGTCTTAATAAGGAAAAATTTTGGAAAGAAATGTCAGAAAACTAAATCATGATTTATTTTAAGTTACTTGTTCACTTTCTGTCATCTAACCTAGTACAAAGAATCCAATGACAAAAAAGTATGTTTATTTCATAAATGCCAGGCTACATGGCAGAAATGAGTATTGCTGCTTCATCAGATTCTTACCAGTAAGCAACTTTTTGGCTATATATTGAATGATTAAAAATATTTAAAAGCTTTAAGGTCTTGTGCTGAATATTTTAGTGCACATCATGGAGAGACAAATGATGTCACCAGGAGCTAACCAGACCTGAGGAGTCACTAAGCAAACGAACACTCATGCATTTACCTTCTGGGTTCATATTGTATGTGTCTTTGTCAGTTCATGGGGGAAGTGGATATTTTCAATAACCCTGGACCACCATGAGAAGATTTAGTATTGTCTGCAACAAGTCTATCTTCTAGGCTCCTCTTTGCATCTTTCCTTATCAATAAAAATTCATTCTGTTCAGTTTTTCCCTTTCTCACCAAACCTCACAATTTCCATGAGTACCTGTTACTTTTTCTTTATTACAACATACAGGGTCCTTCATCCTTTTTCTAACACACACACACACACACACACACACACACGGGAAAATATTGACAAATCACACACACTCACATTCACACACACTCAGACATACATATATACACACTCACACAAAAACGCACTCACATACACACACACAAATACACATTCACGTGCACACACTCACACACACTCATACACACACAATCACACAAAGACAAATTCACACACATACACAGGTAAATGTGTGATCTCTGTAAGGGTATCTAAGCTCCTCCTCTCACCAGCTTACAAGTGCATCTCTGTGTACCAACCACAGCTTATCAATCAGCTAATCACCATATTTTGGTGTTATCTGCTTCCTACTCTGTAATTTTTCTTTCTTCATTGAAAATGTTTTATTTCTAACTTGTTTTAAGCGATGACAGTGAAGGCCTTCAATTGCTGATTATAATTTGGCTAATGCAGATATTTGTATGTAGGATGTGTGAGTTTGAGTTGGGAGTATTTCAGTCAAGTCAATGCATCTGCATCTCTTTGAATATTATATGCACTGATGAACTTGTTATTGTCACTATTGAGGCACTGAGCTTCAGGAAATGTGTGACAACTTCTATCACTGCTTTTGAACAATTTTCTACCTTAAATAAAAGTCATTATAAGGATTTCACAAAGTAAACAAAAGGGGCAAATTTGTCTAAAAAAATACCTGCCAATGTTACCTGTTCAAGCTAAAGAACATCATCAAAAATTAATTATGCCCTTGACCAGAAAGAAAAATAGTCCATAAGGACCAGGCAGTTAATATGGGGAGATGGTCATTACCTGTAATCCTGTGCTCTTGGCTGCAATCAGCATTCATCACTAAGGGTTCCCTTTGCTGACTCAGAAGTTCATAGTTCGGTTACTATAGTAATAATGAAATGTACTGTGGAGTTTATTTCAATAGCAGAGTTAATTTTAACAGCTATATAAATTACTTCAGTACTGTATTTATAGACCATTAAGGTTATAAAGGGGTCAGCCACATTTTCACTTATATTTGACTGTATTCACAAAGAAAATTATATTTGTGCTTGATATGAGTAAATTAAATGGTTTCAATAATTCTAGGAAATTAGCACTCAGAGAGAGAGAGGGAGAGAGAGACAAAAAATTAAAAAAGGAAGAAAGAAGGCAAAGAAGAAAGGAAGGGAGGAAGGAAGCAAGGAAAGAAAGAAAGAATGAAGCAAGAAAGAAAGATAACCACTCTCATTGTGGGTGGTAGTGCACAACTTTAATTCTAGTACTTACAAGGTTAAGTGGCTCTTTGAGTTTGAGAACAACCTGGTACACACATAGATTCAAGACATTTAAAAATGCATAGTGATATGCTTTCTCATCCCCCCCAAAAAACACCTATCCATTGTTCTCCAGCACAACATGTGTCTTCTAAGACCACAACTAATAAGGTAAATAATACATTTTATGCTGGCCAGGATGTGGAGCGAAGGAAACATTCCTTCGTTGCTGATGGGAGTGCAACTTGTACTTTGCATACCCACTATGAAAATTAACATGGTGGTTCCTCTGAAGAATTGGAATCCATCTACCTCAATATCAGTTATATTACTCTTGGGCATATATCCAAAGGATGCTTCACTTTGCTACACAGCTATTTGCTCAACCATGTTCATTGTTTGACTATACACAATAGCCAGAAACTGGAAAGAAATTAGATGCCCCTCAACAACAAGCTGATCAAGAAAATATGGTACATTTACACAATTGAGTATTACTCAGGTGTAACAACAACAAAAAATTGACATCATGAAATTTTCAGGAAAATGTAAAGAACTAGAAAAATAACATACTATGGGAAGTACTTTTCAGTATGGGCAGACCTTACCCACCTTTTGTTACAGAGCAGTGGTTCTCAAATCTGGGTTGAGATCCATTTGGCAAATCTCTATCTCCAAAAATATTTTCATTATGATTCATAACAATAGCAAAATTATAGTTATGAAAGAACAAGAAAATAATTTCATTGTTGAGAGTCACCATGACAGGAGGAATTGTATTAGAAGGTTTCAGCATTAGCAAAGCTAAGAAACACTGCTATAAAGGCAGATATCACCCACATTTCACAGAATGTTTATCCTAGATTTCTCCCTTGACACCATTACCTATCTTTAGGTGAGATATCACATGTACTTTATGGCCTTTGATGCTATGTGAGTCAGAGACCATATTAGATGCTAAGTATTTTAGTTACAGAACCCACCCTCATTGACACATGTATTTTGTAAAAGAGTTTTTATGTAATCATACATTAAGCTTTATTGTGCACTTGGAATTGGAATGATTGTTGACTGGAAAACTTTTGGGGTGATATATTATTTACAATTTATTAGAACATGTCTGAGGGTTCAAAATGCAAAGCTAGTCACAAACCATAGAGGTCAGGCAATGGTGATACACACCTTTAATCCCCGCAACCATAATAGCAAGCCATAGAGTTAGGCAGTGGTAGCATACATATTTAGTCTCAGAACTCAGGAGACAGGCAGGTGGATCTCTCTGAGTTCAAGGGCACCCTGGGCTCTACAAGAGTGAAGAGTAACAGAGCTGATGCCTTTTATCCCCACACTTGGGAGACAGAGACAGGAGTGATATCGCAGGAGGAGACAGAAACTCAGAGGTTTGACTCTGAGGATTCATGGAGACAGGATAGCCATTTCAGCTTGTTAGAAGTAAGATCTACTGGCTTGGCTGCTTTGCTTTTCTGATCTTCACCTTGAATTTGTCTCTGGGTTTTATTAATTGTGTTACACCTTTTCCCAAACTTCCCTGTGTTTTAAATATGCTGACACTGAACCACCTGGCATTAGAATCCCCAAGTCTAATCCAGATTGACAAAGTCAATCTACACCAGGTTTTCTTTACCATCTCTTTCTGGGTTCACTTCCCTGCCTGGACACATGCTGGGTCTCCCTCAAAGTAATTGAGACCCAAAAAGATAAATATTGTTTTTATTTGCTTATATATATTGTTATTCATTAAATTAATGATACTAACTATTAAATAAATTATAACTCAGCTACAATTCATAGGCCTAGAGAGGTCAAGGATAAAGGAAAAGACTGGGGGACACATGGATTTCCCTGGCAAAGAGGAAGGGAATCAATTTTATGGGAGGCTATTGTGAAGTATAGGGGAGACAAGAATGGGAGGTTTGGGTAGCAAGGGGAGAGGAAATGAGACTAAGGTAGGAAATGAGGGCTGGGACAGCTAGAATTGAAAACCATTTAAGAAATATTTGGGGAAAAGCATGAAATCCTAGAGCAGCAGACAAGACACTGCACAGAGAGACCCTGGAAAACAAAAGTATAAATGGTATATCTCCATAAAATTCCTCCCCTTAGAGCCCAGATGAAACTACAGAAAAGGAGGCAGAAAAATAAATTTTATTTTGTTATGTTTTGTTATTATCTCCTAAGTCAGTTATTTTCTCATGAGAGACAGAACAGAGTAGACACTGATGGGAGAGGAGATGAGGAGGAAGTGGGACGGAAAACTGTATTCAGATGAAAAAGAAAAAAATATGCTAATATATGTATGTATCCCAAGCTTCAACTACTAGTTTATTTTACACATAACTAAGTAATTCTCTCCATCATCTGCTCTCTCACGGGAATCAACAAATTATAAAGAATGTGAACACCTTAAAAAGCAAAATGCTTATTAACCAATGGTACCAACAGGCCTCTTTGTAAGTGCCTCCATTGTTTTTGTTTTTCATCCATCATGCCCTATTGTTTTAAGCAGAAACTGTGATGAACCAGAGCAGATAAGAATTACAGAAGCAAAGTTAAAAAGAAAACAGAATCCTAATGGGTGTTTGTTCCAGTATGAAAAAATGTAAGAGTTATGCTTAATACCAAAGAAAGTAAGCATAGTTATCTAAGAGAGCATAGAAAAAGAGGCTATTATTACAATGAATGAATGTTAAGAATACATGTGATTATATATGTGGACCTTTAAACCTCATGTTAAAAATTAACTGAGATATTGTCTTAAGAATAATTATCTCTGTGACTATGGGTTGTAGGAAAATCACAAAGAGGCTGTCAAATATATTTCAGTAAGCAGCAAATGAACCTCGCTTGCAGACATAAATCATTAATCTTTAATCACAAGCCAATTTCTCAATAAGCTCATTGGCATGGAAACTCTAGGATACTCAAAGGATACTTCTCACAGATCTGGCATGCATGGTTGGCTTGTGGGTTTAATTACTGTTTATGCATCAGCAGGATCCAGGCTTTGGTATGTAATAAATAGAATGCTGTCTTAGTGGCCAGATGGTGTTAGATGCAAGGCCCAGGAAGCATTTGTGGAGATTACAGAACTGATTTACTCTCTGTTTCTATCAGTTCAATTGTTTACAGAAAGAGAAGAAGAAAGAAAATAAAAAGGGAAATAAAGAAAAAAAGGAGGGGAAAAAGAAATGAAATATGCACATCATGAATTCCAAAGTATCAAAATAAGTGCCCTGCCATGTGTGTGATTTTAAAAGACATTTATACTTAACTTGATCTGTCACAAACTTTACAGTCATCGCAAAGCTAAGCTGATACGTTCATTTGACAACCCCTTTAGTTATACAGTGGTGCCATATTCAACCATGATCAGAAAAGATTCCTCCTGCAGCAGATGGGAGCAAATAAAGAGACCACAAAACCTTACACAGAAAGACCTTGTGATATGGGATGTCCTTCTGTATGCTGTGAATATGCTTTCATTGATTGATGAATAAAACTTTTTTGGCTAATTAACATAGTAGAATTACATACAACAAAGTAGTTATCAAGCAACAATTACAGTTACAATACTTAGTATATTTGCATGTGGCAAAGTTCAAGAAAATACTCTAGCATCTATCCTATCATAACTAAGTAAACTATACCTAATTGTCTTCTACTCCATCAAAGACTCCAGAAAGATATAATATTACCTACGTAAACTGGAAACAATTTGTAAGCAACTTCTGAAATTCTAGGAATAACTAAGATATCTGGCTGCCTGGACAGTCACTCAAAGTTCTTCTGTAATGTTGGGACATCGATTTTCAGCCTATAGCCCTAGAGTGTCTGGCAGACTTCTCAGTGAAGCAGGAAATTTGAAGATCTCTTCTGCCTTGTACCAGCAAAGTTCATTAGTTGCTTTCTTCTATGGCCTGTAAAATGTCTGGCAGTTCCTCTGTGAAGCAGGAACCATGAAGGACCATCCTGTCTTGTCTTGGCAAGTTCAACAATCACTTTCCTGTAGATCCTGCATGTCCAGTTTATACAGAATACAGTCAAGCAGTCCCAGGAAAAGCAGTTTCTTGCCCAAATAGATAGGCTTGTCACATTGAAGGCAAAGTCCATAAGAAGCTTCTTCTGTGCCCATCATCCTCTTGAAGTAATTGATGCTGCCAGGAGCAGACTTGTCTCACTGTTGAGAAAACTCTGAGTTCTTAAAACATTTTAAATGTCATATAATGTAATTCTTTGACATGTTTTGAGATTACCTATGCATGTGAAATATATCTCTGTATAGCTAGAAAACCTACCTAATATGACAATACGTTTGACAATTATAGATGACTATCTATTAATCTGTATTTCTTAATTATACATTACATTTTTTAAATGAGCTGCATAAACATAATACCTTAAACAAGAGGGGAAGTTTTAGGTCCATGCTGTTGGATGCTCATGAACTCCATAGAAGTGTTTGGTAGCAGGACCTTTTAAAAGAGCTGTGTGGTTTTTGTTACTAATGCCGAGTCAGGAAACTGTCTCTGAAAGGAGACACACATCTATTTCCCTCTAGCAAACATGGTCCACCAGGGAAAATGCTGCTGACAATAAGTCATGTTTGATTCTGTTTTTTTCTTCTGTTTAGAATTACCTTTTAAGCTTTCGTCAGGCTTTATATGGAGATTCTTGCCAAAGTTTGGGAACCACATGCAGCTGGAGGTTTTCCTCTGGTCTGTTGTGGTCCCCTGGACCTGTTTCTCTCCGGCACATCAGTCATTGCAGCTGCCTTCTCATCCCACCTACCAGTTCCTGAATATGCACTCAGAGGATTAATGCTAATTATAATTCATTGCCCAATAACTAGGAAGAATATATCTAGGTGAGAAATCCAAACAGAGTTACAGAGAAAAAGAAGTTCACCAAAGGATTCAGATGCTAGATTATTACTGGTATGCCACAGGCACATGGTGATTTACAGATTAGTAAAAATGGATTAATTTAATTGTGAGAGCTAGTCATTAATATGCCTGAGCCATTGGCTGCTAGGATAAAAGATGTGTATCACCATTACCTGGTTCTATGGCTGTGGTTAGCTTTGCATTTTGACATCCAGTGGCTTTTTAAACTCATATATATCACCACAGAAACCCCCAAAGATTCAACAAAGAAGTTTAAAAATTATTTATTCTTCTCTCATATATTATACACTGGCCAGCGTTTCCCTTCCCTCTCCTCTTCTCAGTGGCCATTCACCCCCCCCCATCCACTTCTCCTCTATTTCCCTTCAGAAGAGGGAAAGCTTCCTAGGGACATCAACCAAACATAGCATATAAACTTGCAATAAGTCTAGGCACCTCACTCATATTAAGGCTGCACAAAGCAACCCAGTATGAAGAACAGGATCCCAAAAGCCAGCAGAAGAGTCAGAGACAGCCTCTTCTCCCACTGTTAGGAGTTCCACAAGAAGACCAACCTACTAAACCATAACATATGTAAAGGGCATAGCCTTTATGAGCCCAGGTTAGTTGATCCTTTGAATTTTCTTCTAGGGTCCTTGACTCCTCTGGTTCCTACAATCCTTCCTCCCTGTCTTCAACAGGATTCTGTTATCTCAGCCTAATATTCAGCGGTGCTTCTATTTCCATTTGTTGCCGGATGAAGCCTCAATGATGATGATTATGCTAGTCTACTATCTACGAGTATAGCAGAATATCATTAGGAATTATTTCATTGACTTTTTTTCCCAGGTTGTATTTGGTTCTAGACTAGGTTTCTGTGCTATGCATCCTTTGGTTCCAGACTCTTCAGGCAGTACCAGGTGTGAGTACTTTTGTGGCATGGCCTTAAACTGCACCAGTCATTGCTTGGCCACTCCCACATTTTCTGTGTCAACTCTCTGTGCATTTTCTGTGTACAGTTGGGCAAGTGTTCTTGTGGCTTGATTGAGCAACTTTTGGGTACATTCCCAGGATATAGTTAGGTCTTGTGGTAGATTCATTACCAGTTTTCTGAGAAACTGCCACACTGACTTTCAAAGTGGTTGTACAACTTTTTACTCCCACCAGCAATGGAGGAGTGTTCCTCTTGCTCCACAATCTCTCTCTCATGATCTTCGCCCTTTTGACAGGTGTAAAATGGAATCTCAGAGTTGTTTTGATTTGAATTTCTATGATGGCTAAGGGTGTTGACTATTTCTTTAAGTACTTCTTAGCCATTTTAGATTCCTCTGTTGAGAATTATGTTTAAAATTTTATCCCATTTTAAAATTGGATTTGTTTTTGTTTTTGTTCATTGTTTTGTTTTGGTTTTTTTTTTGAGACAGGGTTTCTCTGTGGCTTTGGAGGCTGTCCTGGAACCAGCTCTTGTAGACCAGGCTGATTTCAGAGTCACAGAGATGCGCCTACCTCTGCCTCCTGAGTGTTGGGATTAAAGGCATGCACCACCACTGCCTGGCTAAAACTGGATTATTGAAGATTAAAATTAGAATAAACTGTATGATGAACATCACGTATAATTAATTTTAAGACTTAAGCAATCAATTTTACAGACATCTGGAATTAAATTTTTTAAGTGTTTGCTGAAAAATACCCATAAAGGGACATTATTATAAAGCTGAACTTCAACACTTTTGACCTGATATAATTTACTTAGCATTCCAGATAAAATGTTGGAGCACTTTTACATAGACCTTAAATATTTTATGTCACAAAACCCACATTCTCATAACTCATTCTTATGAGAACTCTAACCACTCTTAAAAATAAATTGTGGTTGTAATCTATATATATTTCTGTATGGAAAAAGAAAATAAATCCATACTCATAATTTAACTACTCTGTTTTGGGGGCTTGAATATAATTAGAAATATAATTTAGCAATAACTGTTCACCCTAATAAGTAGCATTAAGAACAAGTAACCCTTATGTAAGAACCATTGAAAATCATGAGGCAACTAATAGAGAAGTCCTATTTCCATATAACTTGCTAAAGTGCAAATTTAGGAACATAGATACATAGAATCCAGGAATTGAGTCTGACTCTACAATGTGCATTTCAAACCAATTCTGGATGACTTAACTTATGCCGGGTCATTTGGTTTCTTTTAATAAATTACAAAACAATGGAAATGTTTAGCTACTTTTCTATTGTTATGATGATATACTATGACCAAGGCAATTTGTAGAAGTTAATTTGTGGTTACAGTTTCAGGGAGTTAAAGCCCATCACCATCACAGAGGGGAACATGGAAGCAGGCAGACAGGTAAGGCACTGAAGTACTGAGAGATTATATCTTGTTCACAAGCACAAGCAAAAGGCATAGAGGGAACTAACTAGGAATAATGTAAGTTTTTGAATACTCAAGTCAAAATCCACAGTGATACACTTTCCCCTTAAAGAGCACACATTCTAATTCTTCCCTAACATTTCTACCAACTGGGGATCAAACATTCAAATATATGGGGGGATTTTCTAATTGAAACCACCACCACAGAGAAGTTCTTTGTAATAGGTCAAAATTGTAAGCAACCCTAGTTCTATAAATAGTACAGAGCACAAGTTTAATTTTAGTATATATACATTTCACAATGTAAAAACATATTTCAAAAATATAATGTTGAAAATAAATACAATAGAATTTAATCATGTAAGTTTCAAAAACTTGGAAAGTAACCAATTGTAAAAAGTACTATTCTGGTAGTTGGCTGGTCATTGCTGGAAAGGATCACAGGTTGTCTTGTAATCAGTAATGTTTTAAAAGTTAATTTAGATACTGGTTATATGTGCGTGTATTTTGTGGAGTTTGGTAAACCTACATTTGTTATATACATAGTCTCCATATATTTATATTCTCTATTTTATGGACATTTTATCTCACCAAATTTTAAATTGTAACTTCCCGTTAATTAAGAATAATTTGGAGGCCGGGCTTTGGTGGCACACGCCTTTAATCCCAGCACTCAGGAGGCAGAGTCAGGTGGATTTCCGTGAGTTGGAGGCCAGGCTGATCTACAGAGCAAGTTCCAGGACAGCCTCCAAAATAATACAGAGAAACCCTGTCTCAAAAAAACAAAAAAAAACAAAAACAAAAAAAAGAAAGAATAATTTTATATATATATATATATATATATCACAGAATACACTATCTTCTATTTACTACAAAATATATAAAGTACCCTATAATTGAATTTCATATGTGACATTTTAGATGCATTGAATATATTTATATTTTTATACTTCTGAATCATAAGGAAATAGTCCTTGTTTTAATTACATTATAATCCTTAATTGGACGCAACAAGAATACCCTTTAATACAAAGAAAAACACTCAATATCCAGAAAGGTTAGATTTTGAGGTATGTAGAAAAAAATCCTTATCTTTTACTGGAGAATAAGTCTCAGATTATATAAACAAAAGTTTAAGAAAACCTGAAATTCCATGTTCCTACTGCAAATAAAGAGTCTGCCCTTATTAGTTATCCTGAGATTAAATACTAAAATAGAAGCTACTTAGACCAGTGAAGAGGCAAAGTGTTATGATCCCATATATAAGTAATCATCATAAATGGATTGGGATTTTGCATTTATAATCTCTATATTGAATTCTCATCTGCTAATATTTTAAAATAAAGATGGACACAATGAAACTCTAAAAATTCTGACATTAAGCATTTCCATTCCTTAGACTAGCAAGAGGTTCTTAGAGAAATTTATACAGATTCATTCAACTAAAAATTTTAATCACTTTTTTGGTTAGAGCATATCTTGCTTTGAAATGTTTATAATGAAATTCTAAATTACATATAGATTTTACACTTTATGTGTGGGGACAACAGACCTAGGCCAGAGACCCACTTCAGCATCAGCCTGGGACCAGCCAGCTGCAAGACAATGTTTACTAAAAACATGTTTACTAAAAACAATACAATGCCCAGGGCAATAAGTTTCTGAAAAGGGCTTGCCCACTGGAACGCCCTGACCTCGACCTTTTCCAAAGACTAACAACCTCTTTCTAGCCACCCACCCGCCTCTGGTGTCAGGGTATATAATAACCAGCCAGGGGAGGAATAAAGGAGAGCCTCCTTGAGGAGCCTTCTGGTCTCTGTGACATCAATCATGATACCCTTGCCACATTCTCAGATACAGGCTGCACAGCAGGTTTGGCATTTATGTACACCCAAAATGTTTGAGAATGAAGCAAGTGTAGATTTAAGCTTGGACGACTCCAGTGCATCAGGTTTTTCACCTATGTCTGGGTATCTAGCTGGGTAGAACTTTTGCCAGATTCTTCTTTAACAAGAAATATATGAAGTCAGCATTAAACATTACTTTATGGTCTCGAAAGTATTCATTAGGAGAATATGTTAGCTACAGTACCAGGCAAGGATACAGATATTGTTCTGAGGGAAATATAAAGAAAATGACTAGATCTGCTTAAACATTTTGTCTTGCCATAATGCCTTTTTATTCACACTTGGTCTTGAAAAAAGTTTTGCATAGGCTTCTGGAAAAAATCTAATTTAAGAATGTGAATGGTGAACACCCTGAGAATTCACAGGCCACTCCTGGAGGGAAAGCAAGTAGGCTAACTAAAGATTTACTCCTTTCAGTCTGCTCATCCAGATCCAATCCCAGTCTCATCTGTAGTTCTGCAGCAGAAAATCTTCAGCAGCTCCCCCACATTTTAGTATATCCTTCAGATTTTCCATAACTAACCTTTCTCCCTTTACTCATTGCATTTCCCATAATAACAACCTTTCCAATCCTAGATGCCTAAAGACAAGTGTACAAAATATAGTCAATAATAGTCATATATCAGCACATAGAGTTATAACCTTCTCAATCCTAGAAGTCTATAAAAAAGCATAAGAAATACAGTCAATAAGTAACAGGACATCATGTCTCCAAAAGAGATCAGCAACCATATAGCAGCTGGCCATAAATATTCCAACATAGTTGAAGTACAAGCAAAAGACCTTAAAACAACGTTCATGAGTATGATAGAGGTGCTTAAAGAAGAAATGAATAAATACCGTAAAGAAATCTATGAAAACATAAAGTGAGGTATGAAATTTTTTAAAACAAATGCTAAAGATCTGAAAGTGGAAATAGAATAAATAAAGAAAATCCAAACTGAGAAAACACTGGTAATGAAAAATTTAGAAACTCAAGCATGAACCTCAGAGGCAACCTTCCTAACAGAATACAAGAGATGGAAGAGAGAGTCTCAGGCACTGAAGGCACGATAGACAAGGTCAAGAAAACATTAAATCTAAAATACTCCTTTAAAAAAAACACCCAGAAAATCTGGGATATTATGAAAGGACCAAACCTAGAATAATAGGATAAGAGTAAGGAAAAGAAGCAAAAGTCCAAGGAACAGAACAATGTCTGTAACAAAAGAAAAATTCTCTAACCTAAAGAAGGAGATTGACTATCAAAGTACAAGAAGTATACAAACACCAAATAGATAGGAACAGCAAAAAAGTCCCCTGGGCATCTAATAATAAAACAATATACATTCACAACAAAAAATATTAAATTCTGCAAGGGGGAAAGTCCAAGTAACATATAAAGATAAACCTATTAGAATTGCACCCGATTTCTCAGTGGAGAGTCTAAAAGACAGATGTGCCCAGAAAAATATTCTGTAGACTCTTATAGAGCACAAAAAACAGCCCAGACTACCACTCATAAAAAACTTTCACTTATCAGAAATAGAAAAAATAAGGTACTCCATGACAAAAGCAACTTTAATCATTATCACCCTCCCTTGTCCGTCTTTGCGGGACCTTGTAACCCCTGTCTTAGGTGGGAGATGGTTTCCCCACAGGTTGTCTGTCAACGGAAGAATCTCATCATTAAATCATCGGTAACCAACCTTCATGGCTATTGGGATTGCCATGGGCTAAGCTAAGCAATACTTGGTTACGGATCTCTTGCCTCTGGAACAAGGCATGTTTGAGCTCTGCATAAAGCCAGAATGCCTACCGCCACTGCCACCATTTCTAGGACCACCATTGACATAGCGCTTCTCCATCACCGTACCCATCACCAGATCTGGGCCATGACATTCTACCAGCCTTCCTCTGTTACAAGGGTAACCCGCATGTGATTTACAGTTACAATTTGATGGTCAAAACAGTGATAAAGTTTACAATAGTTCCAAGATCTACTCAGGAAAGCATTTAGAAAGTGCACTTGCACAGATACATTAGGTACAATCGTTGATGTTACACATGTAGCATTATAAAAAATATGAACAAGAGGCTTGTTGCACTATCCACAGAGCACCAATTTATTCCTGTGGTGATGCAGTCTGTTGATTTAACGTCAGTAGCCTCAGCTGAATATGTGACTTGGGCCAAAGTCTCCTTTTTGTCGCATTAGGACAAGTTGCATTTCTCCAGAAAAATACACTGGCATAGACATGATTCCAGAAACAGGAACCACCAAGTCTGATATTTCAAGTGACCATGTCCTGTTCAAATACTAAAAAGAGGCTTTTGCCACTCGTCACCATCCATACCAATGTCCAAATGCTTTAAATGGGTCCTTTTTTCCCCCCAAAGGGAAAAACTGGCAAAATGAATTCTGTTGTTTCAAGGTGTATCAAGGGCAGACAGTTAGTCTTTCCAGTTCTCTGTTGGCTTCGGGATGAAAACTCACAGGTCCGGGAGGTTGATGCAGCTGGCCTGTTGAGAAACTGGAAATCTCGAACCAACTGTTTTCCTTCTTTCTTGGGCTGTAGATTCGATGACATCAAGGGTCAGGAACACTGATTTAGGAGATCTCACTCAAACTGGCTTAGTTAGGCTCCCATGGTCTCAGGTCCAGTTTTTCTCTGCTCCATGCATCTCACTAAATGGTCTGACAGATGCCGAAGCTTTATTCTTTTCCTGCAAGAAAACACAAACATGCCCTTGACCCCAAATTAGGGTCTTCTCCACTGTCTAGTGCATGGATGTCTCCATTTGACCTGAGCAATAGTTGCTCAAGTTCCATCATGCCAGAATCTGTCTGAAACAGATTGCTTACTGGCATTCACATTTTAAAATTTTTAATTGAGGAGTGTATTATTTGATGAGTCATGTGGGGACTGGGGACATTACTCCCGCTTTTTTATTTTCTAAATTTGGTTGTAATTGTTGATGCTGGACCATAACAGTAGAAGGATACCCTCCTTAGTTAACTATCTAGGTGAATTGGGATCACTATCTAGATTAGTAGATGCTCTTTAAAAAAGACATATCCATTAAGTATTTGCCAAAAACTTCTGAAAATCACTCAAAGATTGTAAACTATACTGTGTCCCAAATAACTTTTGAAAATTATTTGAAGTCTGTGAGCAGTCTTTCCAAATCTAACCTGTAGAGCTCTCACTAGCTGACACGGCCTCATTTTCATCTTAACTTTTCTGTTAAAACATTAACCGACTGGCTGGATGTTACTTTTGGCTATATCTAAAGCAATTTGGATAGCTTTTTAACTATTTTTGAAGGGATTTGAGTATCCTTTTAATCACATAAGCAGTTCACACTCACGCATTCACAATCACATTTCATATATACTGGTGTGGCCACACCATACATTCAGAATATACATGCATCTTTCAGTCATCCTTTTTCCCTAGGTCATGATTAGTCTGTTGAAATGAAACTTCCTTTATTGAAATCTCTGTAACAGAACAACACCAGCCAATCCTTGAACTAAAAAGGTTAAAAAATCCTATATGCCCCTCATCATTCCTCCATTCGAGCTACAGGCATGGGGTACAGCTGTACCTACTCCTTGTAACTCTGTAGATGCAAGTGGAGAGGCCAGGCTTTTGGCGAAAAGCTTTTAGAGATGACTCACAAAATTGACCTTAAATGCAAACAAAATTTTCCATTCCATATACCTTTGTCTTTTTCTTTTTCTTTACTTAATACCAGTGATTCACCCATTTTTTTTTTCGAGACAGGGTTTCTCTGTTTTATTTGGAGGCTGTCCTGGAACTCACTCTGTAGACCAGGCTGGCCTCAAACTCACAGAGGTCCGCCTGCCTCTGCCTCCCTAGTGCTGGGAATTAAAGGCATGCGCCACCAATGCCTGGCTATTCACCCAGTTTCAATCCATCCTCCAACCCAGGATGTTCCCTTATGCAAAAGATTTAAGATTTACACAATCCACCCTCCCACTGAGGGTGATCTCTCAGGTTCCCCTCTTTCCCAACCTTGGTGTCAGGCTGAGGCCTAGAGATTTAATGAAATCCAACCTCCAACTGAGGGCGATCTCTCAGGGTCCCCTTTCTTTCCTTACCTTTGTCAGGCAAAGGCCTGGAGATTTAATCTGGTACCCCTAGCTTGGTACCCCTTTTTAACACATTCACATAGTCTTACTGGCCAGCCTTTTAGATCTCTCAGTTCCCCTTTACTTTCCTGACCACAGTGGATCAGGCGAAAGACTGGAGATTTTTTATTTTATTTCTTATTTTAACCTTTTTTTTGAGACTGGGTTTCTCTCTATCCTTTTGAAGGCTGTCCTGGAACTCGCTCTATAGACCAGGATGGCCTCAGTCCTACCTACCTCTACCTCTGGAGTGTTGGGCTTAAAGGCGTGTGCCCCCAACACCCAGCTCTCTGAAGATTATAGCAAACCTCCTCCCAATATGGGACATTTAAACCTCCCCCAGTAATGAACCATGGACTCGCTCGTTCAATCCATTTTAAAAAGCCTTCTATGATTGTAGTCCCCTGTTCTTCAAGTAACTTTTTGACATGATACTGTAATTTAAACTTCCAGGGACTATTTCCTATTGTTTCTTTTCCTATTTTCCCCCATCTGTCCCTGGCTGGCAAAAGGGACGACCCTGTCCACTTACCTCATTTTCACATCTTGGTGGGACCTCCAATTGCCGAGCCTGCTGTGCAGGCTGTGTCTGAGAATGTGCAGAGGGTGTCGGGATTGATGACACAGACCCAGAAGGCTCCTCAAGAAGGCTCTTCTTTATTCCTACTCTGGCTCATTATTATATACCCTGACACCAGAGGAGGAGGTGGGTGGGTCTGAAGAGGCGGTTAGTCTTTGGAAATGGTCGAGGTCAGGGCAGTTCCCGAGGGCAAGCCCTTTCCAGGAACTTCTTGCCCCGGGCATTGTATTGTTGTTAGTAAACATGTTTTTAGTAAACATTGTCTTACAGCTGCCTGGTCCCAGGCTGATGGGGAAATGGGTCTCTGCTCAAGGTCTGGTGTCCCCACAGTTCCCCCTTTTTTATTTTCTAAATTTTGTTTGAACATATAAAAGAAAATCAAAGTATCATACCCTGCATTCAGATCAGCATGAATAAATTTAGATATCAACACCAACAGAAACTATTGAAAACTTACACACTCATGGAATCTGAATCACTCTCTAGTGAATGAAAAATTAGTCAAGACACAAATAAAGAAAATAAAAACTTTCTAAAATTGAATTGAAAATGAATATACAACAAACCCAAACTTATAAGACACAATAAAGGTGATTTAAGGGTCAAGTTCATGACACTAAGCGCCTACATTTAAAAAAAATATAAAGAAACTGGAGAGGAGCTGTTCCTAAGGCAGCATCAGGTAAACAGGCCGGCTTCCCAGCCTGTGTTCCAGTGCCTGCAGATCTCCTGGGAACTGCACAGAGCTCCCAATCCAAGCGGGAGCCAAGCACCCCAGACTCCAGATCTTCTCTCCCACCAACAAGACCAGGAAACCAGAGGAGGCAGGGAGACCAGGGAGTAGCTGTTCCGGATCAGGTAAAACAGGACCCAGCATAGGGTCCAGGGGACCAGGTAGGAGGCTAAGCGCCCCAGATTCCTGTTCTTCTTCTCCATCCCATGGGACCAGAACGAGGACAAGGAATAGAAGAACCACCAGATTATTGGACTTGCTAGCACCCACCAAAAGGGAACTCTGGTCCCCAGACCAGTAAGGGGCTCTTTCTGCACCCACTAGAAGAAGAGATGGGAAAGAGACAATACAAAAACACAGTCAGCAACAGAAAAACAAATATGACACCGCCAGATTCTAGAGACTCCACACCAGCAAGACCCCAACATTCCAATGCGAACGAAGCAGAAGAGAACGACCTTAAAAGCACTTTCATGAAAATGATAGAGTCCCTAAAAGAGGATATAGGAAAATCCCTCAAAGAAATGGAAGAAAAAACAAACCAAAAAATGCAAGAATTGGAAGAAAAAACAAACCAAAAAAGGCAGGAAATGGAAGAAGAAATGAAGCAAAAAATGCAAGAAATGGAAGAAAAAACAAAGCAAAAAATGCAAGAATTGGAAGAAGAAACATACCAAAAAAGGCAGGAAATGGAAGAAGAAACAAAGCAAAAAAATGCAAGAAATGGTAGAAAAAACAAAGCAAAAAATGAAAAAAAATGGAAGAAGAAACAAACCAAAAAAGGCAGGAAATGGAAGAAGAAACAAAGCACACAATGCAAGAAATGGAACAAAAAGCAAACCAAAAAATGAAAGAAATGGAAGAAAGAACAAACCAAAAAATTCATAAAAGGCAACAAACGGATGAAAAGATAAACAGAAAATTGCAAGAAGCAATGCAAACACTGCAAGGGTTGAGAACTGAAATAGAGACATTAAAAAAAACACAATCTGAAGAAAGGCAAAAAATAGAAAAGCTGGACAAACAGGCACTACCAATACAAGCATTATCAACAGAATAGAAGAGATGGAAGAGAGAATCTCAAGTGTTGAAGATACATTAGGAGAAATGGATTTATCAACCAAAGAAAACCTTAAATCCAACAAATCCTTAACACAAAACATCCAGGAAATATGGGAAACCAGGAAAACAATACAAAGAATCAATGCAACGAAGAGTTGGTTCTTTGAGAAAATCAACAAGATAGACAAACCTTTGTCCAAACTTAACAAACAGCAGAGAGTGAACACGCAAATTAACAAAATCAGAAATGAAAAGGGGGACATAACAACAGACTCTGAGGAAATCCAGAGAATCATTAGGTCATACTTTCAAAACCTGTACTCCACAAAATTCAAAAATTTAAAGGAAATGGATGACTTCCTGGACAGCTATCATTTGCCAAAACTAAATCAAGAACAGATAAGCAATTTAAATTGACCTATAACCCCTATGGAAATAGAAGCAGTCATCAAAAGTCTCCCAACCAAAAAAAGTCCAGGTCCAGATGGCCTCAGTGCAGAATTCTACCAGAAATTCAAAGAACAGCTTATACCAATTCTTCTCAAAGTGTTCCACACAATAGAAGCAGAAGGGTCTTTGCCAAACTCTTTCTATGAGGCTTCAATAACCTTGATCCCCAAGCCACACAAAGATACAACTAAGAAAGAGAACTTCAGACCAATATCCCTCATGAACATTGATGCAAAAATACTCAATAAAATACTGGCATATCGGATCCAAGAACACATCAAAACAATCATTCACCACGATCAAGTAGGTTTCATCCCAGGGATGCAGGGATGGTTCAACATACGAAAATCCATCAACGTAATCCACCATATAAACAAGCTGAAAAACAAAATCACATGATCATCTCACTAGATGCTGAAAAAGCCTTTGACAAAATCCAACACCCCTTCATGATAAAGGTCTTGGAGAGATCTGGAATAACAGGGACATACTTAAACATAATAAAAGCTATATACAGTAAACCAGCAGCCAACATCAAACTAAATGGATAGAAACTCAACGCAATTCCTCTAAAATCAGGAACAAAACAAGGCTGTCCACTCTCTCCATACCTTTTCAACATGGTACTTGAAGTTCTAGCTATTGCCATACAACAACAAAGGGGGACCAAGGGGATACAAATTGGGAAGGAAGAGGTCAAACTTTCACTGTTTGCAGACGATATGATAGCTTACATCAATGACCCAAAGAACTCTACCAGGGAACTCTTACAGCTGATTAACACCTTCAGCAAAGTGGCAGGCTACAAGATCAACTCAAGAAAATCAGTAGCCCTACTATATACAGATGATAAAAGGGCTGAAAGAGAAATCAGAGAAACATCATCCTTTACAATTGCCACAAACAACATAAAATACCTTGGGGTAACGCTAACCAAACAAGTGAAAGACCTGTATCGTAAGAACTTTGAATCTTTAAAGAAAGAAATTAAAGAAGCCCTCAGAAAATGGAAAGATCTCCCATGCTCTTGGATAGGTAGGATCAATGTAGTAAAAATGGCAATCCTGCCAAAAGCAATCTACAGATTCAATGCAATCCCCATTAAAATCCCAGCACAATTCTTCACAGACCTTGAAAGAACAATAATCAATTTTGTATGGAAAAACAAAAGACCCAGGATAGCCAAAACAACCCTGTTCAAAAAGGCAATGTCCGGAGGCATCACCATCCCTGACCTCAAGCTCTATTACACAGCTATAGTCCTGAAAACAGCTTGGTATTGGCACAAAAATAGACAGGTAGACCAATGGAATCGAATTGAAAACCCGGGTATTAACCCACACACGTACGAACATCTGATCTTTGACAAAGAAGCTAAAAATATACAATGGAATAAAGAAAGCATCTTCAACAAATGGTGCTGGCATAA
Source organism: Mesocricetus auratus (assembly GCF_017639785.1). NCBI lineage: Eukaryota > Metazoa > Chordata > Mammalia > Rodentia > Cricetidae > Mesocricetus > Mesocricetus auratus. The sequence goes on along the minus strand of NW_024429184.1, from coordinate 50,745,358 downwards.
TTGAAGACTGGCATGTGGAAGAATGCGGATCGATCCATGTTTATCCCCATGCACAAAACTTAAGTCCAAATGGATCAAAGACCTCAACATAAATCCAGTCACACTGAACCTCTTAGAAGAGAAAGTGGGTGGTACCCTTGAACAAATTGGTACAGGAGACAGCTTTCTGAACATAACACCACTAGCACAGACAGTGAGGTCAACAATTAATAAATGGGACCTACTGAAACTGAGAAGCTTCTGTAAGGCAAAGGACACAGTCAGCAAGACAAAAAGGCAGCCCACAGAATGGGAAAAAATATTCACTAATCCCACATCTGACAGAGGGTTGATCTCCAATATATACAAAGAACTCAAGAAGCAAGTCTCCAAAACACCAAAGGACCCTATTAAAAAGTGGGCTGCAGAACTAAATAGAGAGTTTTCAATAGAGGAGTCTAAAATGGCTGAGAGGCACTTGAGAAAGTGCTCAACATCCTTAGCCATCCGGGAAATGCAAATCAAAACAACTCTGAGATACCATCTCACTCCTGTCAGAATGGCTAAAATCAAAAACACCAATGACAATTTATGCTGGAGAGGATGTGGTGAAAGGGGGACACTCCTCCATTGCTGGTGGGAGTGCCAACTGGTTCAGCCACTTTGGAAATCAGTTTGGAGATTCCTCAGAAAAATGGAAATAAACCTACCACAAGACCCAGCAACTCCACTCTTAGGCATATATCCAAAATATGCCCATTCACACAACAAAGATGTCTCTTCCACTATGTTCATAGCAGCTTTATTTGTAATAGCCAGAACTTGGAAGCAACCTAGATGTCCCTCACCCGAAGAGTGGATAGAGAAAATGTGGTACATCTACACAATGGAGTACTATTCAACAGAAAATAATAATGGAATCATGAGATTCGCAGGCAAATGGATGACATTAGAAGAAACCATCCTGAGTGAGGTAACCCAGTCACAAAAAGAGAAACATGGCATGTAATCTCTCATATATGGATTTTAGACATAGATCTGGGGAGTGCCAGCCTACAATCCTATGGCCAGAGAGTCTGGGAAACAGAAACTTCATTTAGTGGCTGATCGAAGAAGAGGCAGACTCCCTTGGTTAAGTACTGAGCTGAACTCAAGAAAGCCAGTAACAGAGAGGGAGGACTGATGATCAAAGGGATTAAGACTGGGCTGGTTTAACCCCCAGAAACAGCTGACCAGACAAAGGTTAACTCTTGAATCCCAGGCATTAGCCTGGGTATCCAGCATGGAACTGATCAAGACCCCCTGAATCTGGGTGTCAGTGAGGAGGCCTAGGTAATCTATTGAGCCTTGGGCAGCAGATCAGTACCCATCCCAAGTATACACACGGACTTTGGACTCCCATAGAACAATGTGAGGTGCACTCTCACCCTGAACTCTTGGGGAAGGGTCTAGGCCCTGCCCTATATGAAATGGCAGACTATGGACACCCCCATGGAGGGCCTCACCCTCCCTGGGGGAATGAGGGGATAACAGGGGGGGTTGGGGGGAGGGCACGGGAGGAGGGGAGGGAAAGGGAGGGGGACCTGGAACTGACTTGTGAAGCAACCTTGTTTCTTATCTAAATTAAAACTGGAAAATAAAATATAAAAAAAAACAGACAGTAAGATAGATGTGGCTCATAGGCTAGTGGTTTTAGAGCTACAATATATGGTAGTCATACTGTTCCTCATAAATCCATGCTTTAGCATAATTCTGGTAATGTGTGTTAATCTTTAGCAAGCCCTGATACTGAAAGTCTTATCATTCTCAAGCCCACAAGTATGGTGGTTTTCTTCTAAAATCTTCAGAACAACAAAGAGAATGAAAAAACTCATGTTGACATTATAGTTTAGAAAATGACAATATATAGCTTGTTGATAGATTGGCATTTAAGACTCTCCACCAAATGTTTTCTCTGATTAGTAAAAGGGGCATGGATGGATGAGTAGGCTTAAACATCTTAAAATGTGACCAATTTGTAATATTCCTTACGTTCATTATATTCTTTAAAAATATATTGTGGCTGGTCAGCAGTATCAATGGATAAAAACATTTGTTTCATAAGCATGAAAAAAAAAAGAAACTGGAGAGAACTCATATTAGCAACTTAACAGCACAACTGAAATCTTTACAACAAACAGAGGTAATAATACCAAGAAGCATTAATCTAGAAGAAATGAGCAACTCAGGGCTGAAACCAAAAAAAGAAAGAAAGAAAGAGAGAAAGAAAGAAAGAAAGAAAGAAAGAAAGAGCGAGAACAATACAAAGAATTGAGACAAAGAAATAATCTTAGAAAAAATGAACATGATAGATAAACGCTTATCCCCACTAACTAAATAGCTAAGTTAGGATTTTCAAATTAATGAAGTCACAAAACAAAATGGAAGATATAACAACAGACACTGAAGAAATCCAGAGAATCACAAGAACATACTTTAAAAACCTCTACTCCACCAAATTAGAAAATAAAAAAGAAACTTATAACTTTCTTGTTATATATCACTTACCAAAGTTAAATCAAGGTCAGTTAAGCAATTTAAATAGAACTATAACCCTTGGTCTAATAGAAGTAGTCATATTAAAGTCTCCCAGGAGCAAATGGTTTTAGTGCAGAATTCTACCAGACTTGCAAAGAAAAAAACAGTTAATGCTAAAACATATCAAATTACTCCACAAAATAGAAACAAAAGTAGCACTGACCAATTTATCTTATGAGGCCAAATTTATCCTTATATCTAAGCCACATAAAGATCAAAGAAGCAGACTTATAGACCAGTTTCCCTTATGAACATAGAAACACGTATTATTAATATTATACTTGCAAAATGAATCCAAAAGTACATCAAAAATCATCCACCATGATCAAGCATGCTTCATCCAAAATAGTCGGGTATAATTCAAAGTATGTAAATCAGCAAATGTAATCCACCATATGAACATGATCAACACATAATCAACTCATTAAAAGTAGCCCATGACAAAATCAACACCCCTTCATGAAGCATGTCCTGGAGAGAGATTGGAGTTACAAAGGACATACCTCAAAATAATAAGGTAGTTTACAGAAATTCCATAAAAAACACCAACTTAAAGGGAGAAAAACTCTAAGAAATTTCACTAAAATCAGGAACAAGATAAGTCTATCTATTATCTCTATTGCCCAGTAAATAAATATAATACTTGAAATCTTAGCTAGAGCAATTAAAAAAACTGAAGGAGATCAAATTGATACATATTAGAAAGGAAGAAGTCAATACATCTTTATTTACAAATGATGTGACAGAACATATAAGTGACTATAAAAATTCTAATGGGGGTCAGGCATTGGTGGTGCACGCCTTTAATCCAGCACTGGGGAGGCAGAGGCAGGCGGATCTCTGTGAGTTCAAGGCTGGGCTGGACTGATAGCCTCCAAAACAATACAGAGAAACCCTGTCTCATAAAACCAAAAATAAAATTCTACTGGGAAACTACTAAAGCTCATAAAGACTTTCAGCAAAGTATATAGAAACAAAATAAACAAAAAATCAGTACGGGCTGGGTGGAAGTGTTACACACCTTTAATCCCATCACTTGAGAGTCAAAGGCAATCAGATCTCAGTGATTTCAAGGCCACCCTGGTCTACAAAGTGAGTTCCAGGACAGACAGTACTATTATACAGAGAAACTGTCTCAAAAAAAAAACAAAACAAGAAACAAAACAAAAAAATCAGTAGCCCTCCCATATACAAGGGATTGAGAAAGAGATAATCACAAATAACATAGAATATCTTGGGTTAACTGAAATTGGAGAAGTTACCAGAAGATGGAAAGACCTTCCATATTCATGGATCTGTAGATGTAATATATTTATAGTGGCCGTCCTACCAAAAGTAATCTACAGATTCAATGCCATGCCCACGAAAATTCCAAAACACTCTATACCACCTTAGACAAATGCCTTTCAGTGTCATACGGAAATATGAAAAACCTAGGATAGCTTAAACAATCCTGAATACTAAAACAACTGCTACAAATCACCATACCCAATTTCAAGTTTAAATACAAAACTATAGTAAAAATACGATATTGACACAATAACAGGCACATTGACCACTGGAATTAAATCGAAGCCACAGATATATACACACATCTAGGGACAACTGATTGGAATGAAGAGGACAGAAACACACGTTGGAATAAAAGACAGTAACTTAAACAAGTGGTGCTGGACAAACTGGATGTCAGCATGTAGAAAAATGCAAATAAGTCCATACATATCACCTGCATAAAATCAACTCCAAATGGATAAAACACCTCAACATAAAACCAGATACACGGAAACAGATAAAGACAAAGCAGGCAATAGCCTTGAACTCATTGGTACAAGACAGTCTTTCTCAACAGAACACCAAAAGTGTAGGCATTAAGATCAAGAATTGATAAAAGGGACCTCATGAAACAGAGAAGCTCCTGCACAGCAAAGGAACCTGTCATTCAGACAAAGTGGCAGCCTACAAAATTGGAAAACATTTTCAATAACTACATGCCAGGGACCTTCGGACATCAACCAAGAACGGCTGCCTCACATTCTCATAAGAAAAGACCCTCATAGAAAGTACGTGACTCAGGACCACCCTGCTACCTGCCAAATTCCAGAAACAGACCTGCGGCTTATCTAGGGTGTAGGCTTAATAGAAGGTGGATTGCAAAAGATAAAGTTAGAATCTGCAGTTAGGTTACCAGAGGACACAGGATGCCCTACCCATCCCACTGACCTTCTGCTCTGCCAGGTTCATCGCAGCTACAGCACATCCCCCATTCCTTCCTCTCCTCCCTTCCCCTATATAAATCCCTTTGGGATGAAAAAAGTTGTTGCCTTGATCAGACTCTTGTCTTGGAGTCCATCCTTGTGTCCCCTGCCCCCCATCTTTTTCCCAGGTGTCCACCAGACCCACGATGAGTGTTCTGCGGGTCGGGACAACTACACATCTGATAGAGGACCAATATTCAAAATATACAAATAAATCAAAAAACTAGATATCAAGTAAACAAATGACCCAAATAAAACTGGGTATAGATCTAAGCAGAGAATTCTCAACAGAGGAAGCTCAAATGTCTGAGAAACACATGAAGAAATGTGTGATAGGCTCAGCCATAACTGAAGATCAAAAATACATTTAGATTTCATCTTATGCCTGCCAGAATGGCTCAGATCAACAGAACAAGCGGTAACTCATGCTGGTGAGGATATGGAATAATAATAACATCCAGAAAGAGCTGATGGGAGTGCAAACTCTGTACAGTCACTATAGTAATCAGTGTTGCAGTTACTCATGAAGGTGGTAATTGATCTACCTCAATATCCAGCATATCAGTCTTGGGCATATGCTTCATCTTACCAAAAGACACTGGCTAAAACATTTTATCTGTTTCTCTATTCATAATGACCAAAAACTGGCAACAATCTACATGCCTCTCAAAAGAAGAATGAATATAGAAACTGTGGTACATTTAGACAATGGAATATTACTAAGCTATTTAAAAAATGACATCATGAAATATGTAGTCAAATTGATGGACTAGGAAAAATCATGCTAAGTGATTTATACCAATTCCAGAAAGATAAATATGGTATATTTTTGTTTATGTGAGGGATTTAGCAGTTATATCAATGATGAAAAAGCTACAATTTATAAAATCACAGATTGTGAGTATGGAATAAATGACTAGAGGAAATATATATCTCATTAGGAAAGGGAGATACAATAAATAATTATGGTTGGACACAGGGATAGAGGTAAGACTGTAGAATCAAGTAATGAAAGGGAAGAGAGGGAGTTTGCAGAGGAAATATGGGGAGACAGCTAAAAGTTAAAGGGCATTTGAGGGATAGTATGAAAACCTAAACAGTGGAAACTTCATAAAATTTATATGTATTTAGATATAATCTAAATGAAATCACCAAATAATGGGGAAATATAGTTCCACCTGTCCACGTATTCTCATCAAATGAAGCTTCCAGTACTAATATTTGGCTATATGTATTTGGACTGTTGACAAGGTAACACATGGGTATTCCAAACAACCCAGATTGTCACTAATACTATATGTGTCTCTTCACAAACTAGCAATGAAGAGTGTTTTGAAAACAACACCTACATAACTCATTGATCATGGAGAATTCAACGAATGCCTACATAAGAGTCTTCACTCCAACATTATAATGTCTTTGGTGCAGCAAGGTACTCTGATTGTAATCAAAAGAGAAATGTAAACACCAATCCAGTCATAAATCCTTGATTTACAAGGTAATGGTGGCACAAAACTTGGTTGGGAGTAAGCAAACAATCATTGATTTGACTTAAGGTCTCCTCAAAGAGCAGGAACTAGTACCTGACTCTGCTTATGTGGCCAAGTACAAAGACTAGATAGCCCAGAGACCTGGGGTAAAGCCAAATATAATACTGATCAAAACTAAGGAAAAATAACGACGGAAGGGAGGAGAGAGAGAGGGAGGGAGGGGAGAAGAAAATATGGAGTGATAAAATGACTTCTAGTGATACTATACTATACTCATATATCAGTGTATTGCTTAACCATCATCAGAGAATCTTCCTTCTATAGCAGAGGGCAAAACATAATGAGAACGACAGTCAGGTGTTATAGAGAGTAAGAGACCATGGATCACAAGCCATAAATAAGATGACTTCATCATATTCCTCCCCTCAGAACATAGGGAGCTACACCAAAGAGGCAGCAGAAAGAGGGTGAGCCAGAGTGGATGGTGGATACCAGGTAAATAAGGCAATTCAAATCAATTGAGCAAAGCTCAAATGAACTCACAAAGTATGAAACATCATGCACAGGATCTCTATTGCTTAGCCTCAGTTCTTCTGCATTTATAGGACAGCCTCTAGTTTAGCCTTTTTATGAGATTCCCAAGTGTACAATTGAGTGGGTCTCTGATTCTTGTGCCTTCTCTTGGGCCCCTTTCTTTTGGCTGGTTTGTCCTGTACAACTTAGCTGTGATAATTTATGTTTCATTTTCTATTTTATTTTAGTATATTTTAAAAATGAATGAATTAATGAGTGAATGAAAATTAGATGTAGTCACTAGGATAAAAGTTAAAAACTGGGCCGGGTGGTGGTGGCACACGCCTTTAATCCCAGCACTCAGGAGGCAAAGGCAGGCAGATCTCTGTGAGTTCGAGGCCAGGCTGGACCGACAGCCTCCAAAACAATACAGAGAAACCCTGTCTCATAAAAACCAAATAAATAAATAAACAAAAGTTAAAAACTGAACTGTCATTTGTACTTGCTGGGAGAAGGAAAATCTGTATATTCCACTGAATTGATACTGGGGATGTCAACCATCCTAGGGCATGCCTCTTGTTCAGGAATAGCTGACTAACATATAATGGACTTTTGAGATGTGTGTGTGTGTGTGTGTGTGTGTGTGTGTGTGTGTGTGTGTGTGTGTGTGTGTATTTGGTTACATGGCATAGTCACATCAGATGGCACAGCCATATCTGATGAGAATGGCAAAAGTCATAAAGGTAGCACAGCTAACTCTTTGACAAAGATCCAGAAAATTTGAGTCATGTAATGGCTGTTCTGCCACCTTTGGTTTTCATCTCCACCTATTGCAAAAGAATGCCAGAATTAGACATATAGACAAATTCTATAAAGATATAAAATGTAAACATTGCATGATGCCAGAATTTGAATAATAATGGCACCAGCTTTGGCCTGAGGATATTTCTTGGGCACTCTGACCAGTAAGAGTTGATACTCTGCTTGGGACATGGTAGTATGCCCAGACAGGCTTGGAGATTTTGTTTTCGTCTAGTGTCCCCGTAGCTACAGAAACTACCAGCCTGAGAACAGGCTATCATATGCCACTAGTTTCTTTAAAATTAGGTTATGTGGTTAATGAGTAAAAATGATTATAAAAGGTAACTGTCAATGATGTGAAAACTTGAGGGAAAATGATTGAAAATGATAACTCTGTTCTGTCATAGTTTATTAATAATGACTAAAGGATGAGCAAGAAGAAATCAAACCCATGTCCAAAACCAAAAATGATATGATCTATGTTTTGGAAGAACATGAATGAATCCCTGCATACTAAATCCTGTGTAAATAAAGAAGCACCCTGGCTGCTAGTCAGTCAGGCTACAATTTCTGACTCTTGCCATGGCCTGGCTCATTTCTCTCACCTTCCAACTGCTTGCATCCTCTTCTGGGACCTATCTGCCCCTGGGAATGGCCCCAGGCAGTTAAATTTTGTGGTTGTTGTTGTTTGTTTATCTGCTTGAGTGTGGTTTTAATTTGTTTTCCTGGTGGGGGTTGTTTTACATTTTTTGTTTGTTTTTCTGAGAAAGTATTTAAAGTTGGGTGGAAGAGGAGAAGATCTAAATAAATTTGGGGCAGGGGAAGGATACAATCATATTATATTGAAATTTAAAAATTGTTTTAAATAATAAAAATATAATAAAAATGGAAATGATAAAAATGGAAGATTGTCTTAATGTACCATTTTCATATGTATTATATGCTTTTAGCTATACTACATTAAATATGTTTATGGAGTTGTTATGTAGCAATATCCTCTGAGATCATATTTTCTATCATGGAAGGAAGCCTGTCAGTGTAGGTTGTTCTAAAAAAAAGGGGGGGAAACCTTACATCCTGCAGTAAAGGCTCTTTATGACAGAGGAACTAAACAACTCAACAACATTAAGAAGTCCTGGAAACTCACCAAATTCATTAAACTTCTTCATCCCCAAGAACCTACAAGCTGCAATTACTGCTGAGAAACAATCTCAGAGAAACTCAACTTCCAAGAGGGTGAGCAGACTGGATACCCGAGACACACTTCATCCTGGTACACTGCAACAAGCTATACAGTGGGCTCTAGATTACAAGATTTCAGGAGCAGTCACTCATTCTAAAGTGGGATTTTTATGATTCAGCTCCCTTTTTAACACTTCTGTTCCTGTAGGTAAACCCACTTGTTCACCAAGTTGGATTTTTGGTATTGTTCCTTTGGCTTTTCTTCATTTCTTCTGTTGGACTAGTAGATGTGTTTTGTTATTTGGGTCTTTTTTTTTTGTATACTTATGAGTGGTTCACATAACCGTTTAATAAGATGACCACACAGCATACCTATAGGTGAGGAATTGAATCTGCTACTAAAGAGCAAGCAAGAGAACTTATGTTCTTAACCCCAGAATCCATGTGAAAAAAAAGTCGTATGTGGTTGTGGCTACCTATAATCCCAGTTATATCAAGGTGGGAAGTTGAAACTGATGAATCACTGTATGCTGACAGACTCAAGAGATGACATTCCAAAGAGGGACCCTATACCAAATCAGAGATAGGATACAACTCAGGAACATTACCTAAGTTTGTTCTATGACCTTCATACACATCCTGCATGCTTGCATATCCCCTTACAGGAACTCACATACTACAAAGTAATAACATCATTATCATCATCATAATTAAAGAACATTTAAATCTCTTTATAGGGAACACTTTATTAATGTATCATAGTACCAAATTTGGTTTCACTATATTTAAAATAAGATTGGTATGTAAAACTTTGACAAGGATGATAGATGATGAACATAGAAATACTTCTATAAATTATATATTCTTCTATTCACTTATTTCCATTGACATGTTAGCTCAAGTATTTGTAGTTACTTTTTCCTATGGAAATGATGGCTGCAAGAGAAGTGTTGCCCAGAATCTTCAATACTTAGTAGCCAGAACAGAAAGTAGGTGAAAAGAGTCCCTGAGGAATCTGAGAAGGAAAAAATAAAACTTATTACTTGTTGTAAATCTTTACAGACTTGACTATACATTCAATAATTTACCAAAACTTGGATTTAAAAATCTCTTATGGGTGAAAGTAATGTGAGTTTCAGATAATTTATCCTAGAAAAATAATGTGACACTAATGTTCATTAACTAAATGGGATCATATAAATAAGCTTATGTAATAGATTTTTTTCTATTTCTAATAAGGATATTAAGATAAAGATTGTCTACAGTGAATCATCTATACAGGACTGAAAAACCAATTTGTATTTGAGAACCATGCTTTTAGTTATCTGTTTATACATCTTGCAAGAAAATAAAAGCACCCCACCCAAAAAGAAAATATGTTGTAGACACTTTGAAGTTCACAGTGAACTGATTTTTAAAGCTCAGGCTAAAAGAGTAATTTGTTTTCCTTAATGTAGTTGGGAAAAATCATATTTTCTGTAAGATTTTGAAAAGGGCATTGTCAACACCCAGCAACTTTACAAGTCCATACTCAAGAAAATCTTCCTAGGAAGCCAAGCTTGCTGATTTAGTTCAGTGACTAAAAGGATCAAACAGAAATATATTTCAAAAAAGTAGAAGTTATCTTAAATATTAATAAAATAAAAAAGTAAAATTGCATTGAGTCAAGTGCCAAAATGAATGGAATATCATAGGTCATGAACATTTTAATTATATTTGATTCCCCCTCCCCTCCGCCAGATGTCACATCTTCAAACTTGTAAGAATAAGAGCATACTACATGTCTTCTTCCATTCCTCAGTTAGGATACATTAAACACAAGCAACATAGTAGCATCATTCTGTATAAAAATATTGAATGAAAATTTTCATCTTCAAGATTCTCAATCTATAAAACCAAATTCTCAATATATAGATAATGTTAAGATATTTTTATTATAATATAGCAGAAGGAAGACGACATTCCCTACTTTGTGTCTCAGAAAACACTCAAAATTACTATAAATGAGAGATACAACAATTCAATTATCACCTTTTATGAAATTGATAGATATCCCTCTTCCTGAAACACACTAGCAATAGAGGTCAAGAACTGCATGAAAAGATAATTGCTGCTGATTTCATAATGTTAGCAGACAACTCAATTCTGAAAAAGAGGCTCACACGTATAGACAATGAAAATGATTGCAAGTGCTTATATTATGTTCCTCCGTCAACCCAATAAATAAGTCAAATTGGCCGAAATAGTTGAATCATGGGGAAAGAAACCACACTATGAAGAGAACTATACCTTTCATTCTCTACTGTAGTGAAGAGTGAAACTTAAAATCACTTTCTTTCCCTTTTCCCTTTTCCCAATATACATATATATTTGGTTTTTCGAGACAGGGTTTCTCTGTATTGTTTTGGAGGCTGTCCTGGAACTCGCTCTGTAGACCAGACTGGCCTCGAACTCACAGAGATCCACCTGCCTCTGCCTCCCGAGTGCTGGGATTAAAGCCATGCACCACCAACGCCCAGCTTCCCACTTCATTTTTTACAGAATATACAAGTACATTAAACACATCTATGTCATAGAAGTCTTTTTAAACTAGAATGCAGGTTGACTCATTTCCTTAGCATAAACATAATGATTCAGGTGATGCTACTCACAGAATGGACAGTAGCAATCACAAAGGCACTCAGCCTTGTAGGATGCTCGACAACAAGGAGAAAGAGAACAGGAAAAAAACCACAATGACAGATGTCATCAGCCACAAAAATGCATGGAGTGACTGAAATACCTACAAAGAGTCATAGATACACAAAGTTATATTTAATCTTAAAAAATTAAAAGAGATAAAATGTCATGAACAATCTCATATTACTAGAAAATGAAAAATAGAAATCCATGAACTAGCAGAAAACAGAATAAATGCAAATGTCAGAAATCAAAATAACAAACAAAACAAAGACAATAAATGGATAGACACCATTGGTTGTAAATTTGAAGGAAAACTTCATAAAGAGAAAACGTTTGAAAGGAACATTAGGCAATTAATATGAGGATCTCAGAAATGAGAAAGAGGTTAAATCAAATGTTATGTGAACAAAGTATTTAGTGCAATTTCAGAGATTTATAAAAGGTTACTTCTGTCTTAAGTGCATATTATGAGAGGAATGATAAATGGCCTAGTAGTGTGTATCTCCACTGGGTTTTAGTGGGGAATTTTATACTACAGCAATAATACAAGTTGTTACATATAATAAAACACAAATTCACTCATAGTTAAGCTTGAAGAACAACATGATCATGAAGATTTTAGTAACTAGCTCTTCCCTCAGTGAGGGAAGTAGATTGGTTGGGAACCAAACAAGAGAAGGAAAGTGAAAACATAAATCAAATCCCTTTTTAGTAGTCCAAATAAAACACACTGTCTTTTTTTTTTTTTCTTTTTTACTGTGAACAGGTTTCATGGTAGAGCATGTGGCAAAAAAAAAAGACAGAAAAAGAAAAACTATTAAGAAAGACTCAGAAAATGGCATGTCCAATTGAATACAGACTGTAAGGGAAATGGAGTCAGGAATGGAGCCTACACCTTTAATCCCAGAGGCAGGGCAGATCTCTGTGAGTTTAAGGCCAGCTTGGTCTATAAAGATCCAGTACAACCAAGGCTGTTACTAAGAGAAACCTACATTCAAAAAGAAACAAAGAAACACAAAAGAATGTAAGGGAAAGACTAAATAAACAAACAAAAAAGAAATCTCCTGTTTTTAATTGTTTAACTATTTGGATGATAGTATAGCAATCAATATAGAAACATAATTAGAAGTACATGTTTGATAAAAGCAGCAGCAGGAGGAAATAATGTCTTTTATAACAAGTCCAGTAGTCAAATAAAAGATACACATAAACAAAAGCTAAAAATCAAAAAGATACTTGGCAGTTTTGATTATTGATATATTAAAAGAATGTACTCACTTTCAGATGAGATTTCATAAAATAATTTTTGCAGGCAGAGTTTTATAAATATTCAAGTATTAAAACTATCATGATCTCTGTTTCTCAGCAGTTCTGTCATCTCAGAGGGGAATGAACAAGAAGCTGCATAATTTTAAAAATTCAAATTTTCTGGAACCCACCTAAAGTATTGAAATCACAATAGAGACTTGCATAGGAAATGTTGGTACTTCAATAAAAGCATCAGTTTTATGTTTTCTTCCTAGAGTAAAATGCCCCTTCTTACTTTATAATATAGTTTCCAGTACAAGCAAAAGCACTTCTGCTTATTTCAATGTTGCCATTTTACTTTTACTTTTGCATCAACAAAAGCTATGAGCACAAACCAGATTTTCTGTTGTACTGTATAAACTAAGAACACCAAGCAAATCATTTAACAGCATGCGATGAAAACCTAGCCACTAAATTATACAATGAAAAAAAGAAATCATCTTCAACAAATGGTGCTAGCATAACTGGAGGCTGACATGTATAAGACTGCAGATAGATCCATATCTATTGCCAAGCACAAAACTTAAGTCCAAATGGATCAAAGACCTAAACATAAATCCAGTCACACTGAACCTCTTAGCAGAGAAAGTGGGATGTATCCTTGAACAAAATGGTACGGGAGACTGCTTCCTGGACATAACACCAGTAGCACAGACACTGAAATTGACAGTTAATAAATGGGACCTCCTGAAACTGAGAAGCTTCTGTAAGGAAAAGGACACAGTCAACAAGACAAAACAGCAGCACACAAATGGGAACAGATGTTCACACATCCCACATCTGACAGAGGGCTGATTTCCAAAATTTAGAAAGAACTCAAGAATCTAGTCACCCAAACACCAAATAATCCAATTAAAAAGTGGGCTATAGAACTAAATAGAGAATTCTCAATAGAGGAGTCTAAAAAGGCTGATAGACACTTAAGAAAATGCTGGAATCAGAAGCAGACACCCACAACTAAACACTGAACTGAACTTCTGAACTCCAGTTGCATAGAGGGAGGAGTGATGAGCAAAGGGGTCAAGACCAGGCTGGAGAAACCCACAGAAACAACTGACCTGTACAAGAGGCAGCTCATGGACCCCAGACTGATAGCTGTGAAACTAGCATAGGACCAACTCAGATCATGTCTGTTAAGAGGGCTGGGCAATCTATGGGGCCTCTGGCAGTAGAGCCAGTATTTATCCCTAGTATACAAATGGATTTTGGGAACCCATTCTAAAAAGAGGGATACTCTTTCAGCCTAGACACATGGGGGAGGGCCTAGGCCCTGCTCCAAATGATATGACAGACTTTGAAGATCATCCTCCCTGGGGAACAGAAAGAGGAAGGGATGGGGGTTGGTGGGGTACAGAGAAGGAGGGGAGGGAGAGGGAACTGGGATTGACATGTAAAACAAGCTTGTTTCTAATTTAAATTAAAAAGTCTAAGAGAAAAACAAAATAAAAGAAAGAAAGAAAGACAGAAAGAAAACCTAGCCACAAGCCAAGTGGCACTATAATAGGAAACTTAGAGGAGCTCTTTTCTGAACTCCTCTGTGAGGCTGCATATCTTAAGTACCTGCTGAGTTTCTTCCTACTACCTAAGGAATGAAGCTCTGGATTTTTCTTGACTTGAGACATTCTTTAAATTCTCTTCTTTAACTTTAGTGCTGTACTGTATATGAAGATGTTATAATGGAGAGACAAAAATAAATAAAAATTTAAAAAAATGGAACATATATTCCTACCAGGGTCTCTTCCCAGTACAAGCCCTGCTCCAAAAGGCATCCCCGATCACACAAGAAGACAACCACAGACCACCTATGCTCAAACTACTAGGAGAAGATTGAACAAGAGAGACCACTACACTTACCATACTAATATCTGTCCAGGACCACATGGCTACAACCCCGTAAACCCAAAGCTTTAACCAGAGTCAAACATCCTCCAACTTCCAAACATCAACCAACCAGGACTACCTTCATTTACATGGCTGGAATTGTACTGTGGGGACCCAAACCCAAAGGAGTCTGGTACCCAAGTGAAAATTTCTTTAGCTCACAGTTAAACACAATCTTGAACATTTGGTTGTTTCTATTATTACCCTTGCTCTCTGCAACTCTTCAGGTTGATAAATTTGTCCTTTTCTTCTTTGATCTGAATTGACTAAGTTCTTTTACTGACCATGAATGACTCCAACCCACAATGTAGTGTTCACATTAATTTTCTTATTTGATTTTTTTTGTTTTGTTTTTACGAGACAGGGTTTCTCTGTTTTGGAGGCTGTCAGTCCAGCCTGGCCTCAAACTCACAGAGATCTGCCTGCCTCTGCCTCCTGAGTGCTGGGATTAAAGGCGTGCACCACCAACGCCAGGCTTAAATTTTACTTTTTTGATGATAGTTTTTTACTATGTGGTCATGTAAGACATAACTTTTAAACAGATACATATTCATATATTTCTGACATATACCAGTGATGGTGTTAAATGATTTAAAGTTATATTAGATATTCAGTAATCAGTGTCATTTGCATCTCAAATAAGGTGGAAGGAAAAAAACTATGCATAAGAAAATCATTCCTATTTGCATAGAGACCTTTGGAAACTGCTTGTGAGACATACACAATTAGATGAAAAAATTCCTAGATCTTATGAAATTTTCAACGTACTTATGAAAAGCAGGTGCTATTGCCTGGATTGTGTTCCTTCCTGATGGTTCAAATGTCAAGAGTACTTACTTTTATTTCAAGGATGAAGTTTTAATTCCTAACACCCACACAGTGGCTCACAAACACTTGTAAGTCCATTTACAGGGGTCCTGACACCTTTTCTTTTCTAGCCTCCAATGGCATTAGGCAAACACATGGTGCACAGTCATAAATTCAGGAAAAACACCCATATACGAAAAATATTTTAATTAAGAATGCATATGTTGAGTGTTTGGAGACTGAGCATTTATTGCAATAATTAATATTAAATGATATCATGTGGTTAGAACACCTATCAAATAGCAATTAGTATCCTGATAACAAGACATATCAAAAAAATCTACTCTTTCTTCTCAGTCATGATGACAATAGAACCTGAAGACAGCTATCTGCCAAACAGAACAAAAGCCCTCATTAGAATATATTTTGGAAAAAAAAAAGAATATATTTTGGACTCTAGATTGTGCTGGAACACTGGTTTTGGATTTCCAGCCTCCACAATTCTCAGAAATACATTTCCAAATTTTCTGAGGTAGATTTTTTTAATGCATTCATTGCTGACAAATCTGATGACATATTATGCTAATAGTGTTTTAGGTAATATGTATTCTAAAAATGACTTACCAAGTCATAAATAGGATCAGATGATTAAAGTCTTCCCATGCCTACTATTTTGTTAATTGCATACTATGAAATGTGGAATAGACCATATACCTTCTAGCAGTAGTTAATTCACAGAGCAGAAGACCAGGCATGCAGCTTCTCCATTAAGTACGACATCTGAACAAATCTGCTAGTTTTTATCAGAAGAGAATAGGAAAAAGAAGCAACAACAGGGTAAATGTGAGGGAGAGTCAAGCTATCCTAAGGTAACTCTTGCTAAATGTGTTTAAAATGGATCTTCTGTCCATCATTTCAGCATCTCACTACCAGTATCATTCATGAGTCAGATCTTATTGGATAACCCCGTCTTATAATAAAATGTATAAACTTGACTTTCACCTTGATCCCTATACTGATGGCTTTCCTGAATTGTGTGAAAGGTAGTAACAGTTGAGAGTGATTTTACTGTCTTCTGTGAGTAATTTCTTTTACATTTGATGGTACCTGAATTCATTTGTTCTACTTTTGGAATTTCTTAGCCTTTTGCAGTATGAAAATTCACTTCCGTGTGGTTTCTCCCCTAATCTTTGCCACTAGAAAATCTTCATCTTCAGAGTTCTGACCTAAAGCTGTTTTGCTGCTTCAGAATCCAGTGTAGTCAGCGTTATGAGATGCCTACCCAGTGCTGCACAAAGCACTGCTCTTCCTGGGCTTGGGGTGATCCCCTACTCTTTGTACCATTTCTTTCTGTCATGGATTTTATTTAAATGGTAGAAATAGAGTCACTGTTTTATTTTATACCCATTCTCTACTCAGTTATGAAGTCTCAATTTACTTCAGCTTAATGAGGCCTATATTTCTTTCACTGAAGGTCAAGTCTATCAAGATTTAAGTGACTGCTTACATATGACTAAAGCTACCTGTCATGTGTTCAGGTGACACTGGAGGTCAAAAACACACAACCAAAGGATCCAAAATGCTTTATCTAGGTATTATCAATTAAATATACAGTTGTAAAAATCAACCAGTTAGCTGACTGCTACAAGTTGCTAGGATTGCAACCTAAAATATCAGCCCAACAAACCTGACCAAACCAAGTGTTATTAAATTATTGTGTAAAACCTATTGATTAATTAAAATGAAAAGAGAGCTCTGGAAAGAGGTTTAGCAAAGCATACACAACAACTGTGATAGTAACAGTCAAGGGTAACATAAGGGATTGATGTGGTATATATATAATTATCAAGATCCAAAAAGATGGGAATAGAACTCTGATAGGATCATTCCATGAGAATTCAAGCACTCACCTGAGAAGACCCTGAGATCCCCAGCATACAGGGACAATTGAAGGTTCAGCAAATCATTTCGCATAGTAGCTGGGGTTGATATATAGAGAACACACAATGATTGCAGATTAAGTTATTGATACTCAGACTCAGATTTATTCTAATAATTTTTCAATTACTATAGAAAAATCTTGTGTTTATATACTAAAACAAAACAACAAAAAACTGAAAACAGTAATAGTAAAAAGGAGTTTGGAAGAAATTTGGGAAGAGATATAGGCAGTTCATAAGAGGAAAGTTGCTATGTTCTCTAAACCTTTATAAATACTCACTTACATTTATAATGTTAAAATATGTTGGAATGACTTTAATTTCACAAAAAGTGAAAATACGGAAGATAACAGGAGAGACATGAGAAGAAAGCAAGAAACACCATGGCATTCATAGAGACAATGAAAACAGGGCACCTGAAATGTCTACAAATCTTCAATGCATCAAAATAACTCACAAGTAAAAGAAAACCACCTAAAACAGAAAGTGACAATATAGTTCAGGAATAATGGTGATCAAACTAAAAATTATGTTAGAAATTGAGAAAATATTTATTTATGAAATAGACTAAAATGAATGAATATATAGACACTTCTTTCAGAGGTGAAAGTAATATACATTTAGGAAGTTGAGGAATTGAGAAAAGTAATTATGCAGATAACTAGTCAAAATTATTTTCTATCATAAGCTTTTAAAAAGATCAGTTATTAACATTCAAGGTCTCATGAATCTTTAAATGATGGTGTCCTTAAAGCCTATAATTAATAACATGTTAGAAAACTAAAATGACAGAAAACATTTAAACAGGGAGTAGTGGTCAGTGTTACAGGTAGAATGATTTATCCTACAAAGAGAATAATTTGCATAAGTTGTGTTTCTAGCATGGATAGAGCCTTTGCAAAAACACATTGTGAATTAAATTTATATTGTCTTTGTACATATTCCTTGGCTTTCATCTAAATAAAAGATCCTGCCAATTACCTCAATAAGTAATGGCATCTTTTGCCAACCCTATCCACCTTAGTTCTGTCTGAAGACCCATATGGTAAAGGTGAGAACGCACTCCCATAAACTGTCCTATAAATATGTTACGGCACTTGCATACACATACAAAAGACACACGTCCATCACACACACATGGTTACACACAAAAAAGATAAACATTTAAATAATTATTATTTTAAAAGCCATCAGAAATCAAACTTGATAAATGATTAACTAATTCCAAGACTAAGACATGAAATTTGTTACACATTATTTTCCTAATAGAAAATAATTTTCTGATAAGCCCAGGGTAGTAAATGGGTAAGATATATACACGATCATAGTGAATGCTAGAAGCAATTTTAAGCATATTAGCTTTTCTTTTTTTTTTTTTTTTTTTTTTACGAGACAGGGTTTCTCTGTATTGTTTTGGAGGCTGTCGGTCCAGCCTGGCCTCGAACTCACAGAGATCAGCCTGCCTCTGCCTCCCAAGTGCTGGGATAAAAGGCGTGCGCCACCACGGCCCGGCTCATACTAGCTTTTCTATGAGAGATCATACAGTCTTTTGAGCAGACTTATAATCTCATTTCTGATTTACAATCTGATATGTAATATTTAATTATTGGGGGCTGTAACTGTAACAATAAACGGCACACTTGTTGAGGGTATAGGTAACTGTTTATTGTAGAAATAACTTACAAGAGAATACGGGCAAGCAAGATGAGTCAAGTAGCTTTCGCCACAGAACCAGAAGTCGAAAAGAGACAGTGCGGCTCTGCTGCAAGGTCTTTTATCAGAACCTCCGTACATGCCTCTAGCCACACCTAAAAGTGGGCCTGGTTAGAGGCATAGTTCACCACCCTTTCATTACTACATCCATATGTGTCTCTAGTTACGCCCAAAGTGGGTATGGTTAGCTGCGTGGTTCATGCCCTTCCATTACCACATCCATATGCGCCTCTATAGTGCTGCATGGCTAGGGCGCAGTCCTAAAGTCTCCTCTCACAGGAGGCAATACTTGGAAGCTTACTACAGCCATTTATGTAAGAGCTGAAGGAAGATTAGACCAGGATGAGATAGCCATATTGAAGAAAGGTAGAATTTTACTGTCTCTTGATTGTTTGTGTGATCAGTGGGTGCAAGTCACCAAACTATAGAGGAATGCATCTGACACAATGAATAAATATTGCAAAATAATATTTATGAGGCTAGTATATATTATATTATACTATAGTATATTATATAGGATATATAGTACAACAATGGCTGTCAGTTTGCTTGAGAGGCTACAAAGTCACTAGCTGTTCATTCACTATGTTAGATTTTTCAACACTATCATTCTGATGCTGAAGGCTTTTAGGATTCCAGGAGAGTTACTGGACTTCGGTCCACACTGGAAGTTCACAGAAACTGTGCTCTGATATTGCCAAAGGAGAGAAATATCAACAATACAATAGATGTAAAAAGCAATAAGAAAAGATGGGCAAGTAAAAAGTGTTGCTTTTGCCTTGCACCTTTATATATGGTTGTTAGCATGTGTGCTTCTGGTCTCCTTCAGGAAATATCTTCACAGACCTACCCAAATGTGCGTCTCTTAAGTGATCCCATATTCAATCAAGTTGCCAATAAATATTAACGGCTATTTTATTTATTTTTCTATTGCTGTGACAAGACACTATGACCAAGACAACTTAGAAATAATTTATTTGGAGCCTGCCTACAGCTTCAGAGTCTTTGACCATCATGGCAGAGAGAAAGGCAGCTAGCAGGCAGGCATGGCCCGAAAGCAATAACTGAGAGCTCACATCTTAAGACACAGAAAAGACTCAGAAAGAGATATTGGAAATCTCACAAGTCTTTGAAGATCTCAAAACTTAATCCCCTCTATAAAGGCCATCCCTTTCTCAATCTTCTCCAAACAATTCAACCAATGGGGGACCAGGCATTCAAATATGTAAGTATCTGGGAGCTATTCTCATCCAAACCACATCATAATAAGTTTTGATGATTTCTAGATGTAGGATACAAAGCAAAGTAAAAATTAAAGGCAATTGTAACAATAATTCTTGACACCATAAGCATTCATAGTCGCATTTTTTCTTTCTTTTTTGTTTTTCAAGACAGGGTTTCTTTGTGTAGCTCTGGCTGTCATCAAACAGACTGTCCTATAAGTCAAATACCCACCTCTCTCTACCTCCCTAGTGCTGAGAGTAAACTGTGCACCACCACCACCTGGCAATGAGTTAGAATTTTGAAGGAGATAATTTTGAAAGAAAAATTCATGATAATTTTCGTTCATTCTAATTATTCATCATTGTAATGATTGTTAATCATTTGTAAAATATATTCATTTAAAAACAGTGCTCTTCTCCAGTGCTACATTTCATGAAAATTGTAATCTGTCTTTCAATATGATTCTTTAATGTCAGACACCTTGTGAAAATAAGGGCAAGGTTTCACACCATCTGACACCTTAAGTGTGTGTCACTGTCACCTCCATCTGAGTTGCAAAAAATAGCACCTTTTCAATTGAGGTGTGATAGTTTCCCTGCAGGTTTCAATTCATGTATGTGTGTCTGTGTTATATACACACAAATAAGACAGATTTCTGCAAAATTATTCTAGTGGGTATAAATATGTGAATTCTAAATGTAAACCATTTATTGCTTTATAATAAATACTAATATATTTACATCACATGTTTTTTTAAAAACTAAATTAAAACTCAAGAACCACTTTTGATGGGAATTTTTGAGACTTTAAATATGTATTTAAACATAAAGTCCTTTTGACTTGTTCCTAATTTCAATTTCT